>NW_008352891.1:2193174-2207387 GCF_000622305.1 Nannospalax galili
TGGTCACAGAGATTTTGTTCAAGACTACTGTGGTGAATGATAAAACTTACAATAAGGGAGAGATATTAAATATAACTCTGAATAAAAACCAACCTAGAGATAATACAGATGGAACAGAATGAAGGGTCAGTGTTAATCAGGGATATAAACAGTAGGGCAGATCTTACTAAACCTGCTGGAGAATTAACAGACCTATTGATGGAGTGAAGTCACTTTGATTAGGTATCATTTACCAGAAGTTAGAACTGAGGAACTTAGAGAGTCCAGTGATTAAATATCAAGAATAGGCTTCCTTTCTAAGTGAATGTAGTTGCACGTTCCATAAAAGAGGGCTATGTTGTCCCACCAAGGCTGGGACCAAGGATGAGGCCCATCTAAGAAGAGGGCACAGAGAAGCCTGGCTACAGTTTGATGAAGAACAGGCATTGGTCACATGCCATAAGAAACAGAATTGGTGGGGGGCCTTCTGAACACTCAGCTGTGGCGAGATCAAGGTGCAATCTACACTTGAAAGCAGCATACACCACCTGGCACTGCATCTTTCATAACCCTAACACAAAGTATTAGGGACTAGGGTTACATGACAGTGGGAGATTCATCTTTTAGCTGGTTTGTGACATTTCTAAGTCCTTGCTTTACAGAGACTGACTTTTCTATTTTTAATTTCATAAAATGAACTTCTATTAAATGCAAGATAAAATGGGACTCGTGAATATGTATGGATTGTTGTCTAGAATTCCATTTTCCTGTAACAACTGAAAAGCTGTTTCATCAGATTCTACCTATACCTTAAGCTTGCTGATGATCACTATCTTGTCCATGAGTTACCTAGATCTGTGGTGACTAGTTAGGTCTTTCATTCATAGCATTTGAAGCATGACTCTCAGCACACAATGAAATGGGAATGGAAACAAGCGAGCACTTCTTCTTAAAGGCAGAGGAAATGATGGCTTTGGATCTTGCTCTCTGGATAGCAAACTCCCTGAAGGTATATGTATAAACTCCCTAGGGGTATAGGTTAAAATCATCTCAGATAAACCCTAAGTGACATCATGGGTTGTGCTTCTTATATTGTAGCATATGCACATATCGATGGAAACAGTCAATGTCAACTGTTTCCAAAGTAACTTTACAGTGGATGGAGGGCTCCCTAGTCATGGAAATGCATAGCAGTTAGTCATCATGTGATGGTAGACAGGATACAGAGAGCACAAGACAAAACACCCTGGCATAATGCACCCCAAGTTCCTTCCTATAGTTCACTTCCTGTTTTGTTCCACCTAAAGTTTTCACAACTTTCCTAACTAGTGAGACAAACAGGGAAGAGAGTTCTAAAGCCATGATCCTCAGATTCTATTCAAAACATTCCTCCCCTGGCTGCCATAGGCTCAGATCTATCTCATGAAATACAAAATTCAGGCCTGGTAAGATTGCTCAGTGTTTCAGAGCACTTGTTACTCTTGTAGAGAGCCTGGTTTCAGTTTCCAGCACCCACATTAGGCGGTTCACAACCATCTGTATCACCGGTTCCAGGATTCGAATGCATTCTTCTGGCCACCACAGGCAGAGACACATAAGCACCGCTCATACATACAGGCAGGCAAACATTTGTACACATAAAAATTGATTTTTAAAAATATGTTTTAAAAAAAGCAAAATACGTTCAGTTCAACTTCCAGAATTCTCATGGATATATCTGTTCCAACACTGTTCAAAGCCCAAAGTCTGGTGTTTCCTCTTAGACACAAAACAATCTCGAAATTGTGAGGCCCTCTAAATTAAAAAAGAAAAAAATATATATTTCTGATTCTTAAAGCAGAAAGTAAACATTCCTATTCCAGAGTGGAAGGGTGGGAGAACAGAATCAGAGATCAGACCACTTCAAGGTGGAATCCTAGCTGGGCATATATTAAATCTGCTGCTTCAAATGCAGCCCAGCACATAGGATGGCATCTGAGTTCTGAGGGATTTCAGGCCCACCTCTATGGCGCTGACATTTACATCACACATGGCTTCTCCTAAAGAAGCTATGCTTGGTGCCTGCAGATTTCCTCTGTAGATGTCCCATATTTCTGGCATCTCTAACATCCTGGGTTCTGCACTGCAACTTAAGCTTCCCCTTCACAGCTTTGAGCTCAAGCTCTGGGGACTGTCTCCAGGGAGTCTGAGCTGGCTACACATTGCCTGGTCTCACATGCTTTTCTTTGGAAACTTGATGAAAGTTTCCGTGACTTCTTAATTCTTGCATTCAAAGCAGCACCACATGAGCAAGGCAAAATCTTCCTCCAGTTTGAGACACACCCAGGTCCCTTTGGCCCATGGCTGTGGAGGCTTCCAAGCTCCTGCGTAGATAAATACCCCAGAAATATTTTCAGATGTGGTTATTTTCCAGCAGGTTATTCATTTGCTTGTCTTTCCAGACACTCTTTTTGTAAACCAAAATTCTTACATCTATATTTGCATTTTTACACTATGGAGCCTTTAAGAGGAGTCTGGCCATTAGTTCAGGTTTTCTACTGCACCAGTTAAAACTACACATTTTCTATTTAACAATTGCAGCCACTTAGTTGGCAACTAAAACACCCTCCCACACTGCACTTTTTGTATTTATAATATTTTATATATTTATTTAGTTTTATTTATTTTACCAGTTTTTTAAATTTTCTGTTGAATTTTTGTGATTTTCACACATGATTTGATTCTATTTAGATTCCCTCCCATATTCACACCTCCCCTTATTTCCCCTTGCTAATTTAATATACTCCACTATATGTATTAATATATGTACATATTTTATATAGATATATAATGTAAAGCCCTATAGAGTCTAATTTGTATTCTGAAATGTCCTTCAGTGTGGGCTCATCTACTGGAGCCTGGTAACCTACACTCTCACACAAACACAAATACACATACACACTAATTTTTAAAAAATTAATGTCCTACTTCACTCAGTATAACAGTTTCTAGTTTCAGCCATTTAGCTGAAAACTTCATGATTTTGTCTTTCTTTACAGCTGAGTAGAACTCCATTGTGTAAATGTACCACATTTTCGTTATTCATTTGCTAGCTGAGGGACGTTTAGGTTGCTTCTATCTCTTGGGTATTGTGAAAAGAGCAGCAACAAACATGGATGTGCAAGTATCTCTGTAATAGGATGAGTTCTTTGGGTATATGCCAAGGAGTGGTATAACTGATACAAATGGAAGTTCATTTTTATTGTTTTTTTTATTGCTTTCCATAGGGGTTGCATGAGTTTGCAATCCCACCAGCAGTGGATGTGCAATAACCTTTCCCACATCCTCTCCAGCATTTGGTATCAATTGTTTTCTTGATCTTAGTCAGTCTTACTAGGGTAAGAGGAAATCTTCAAGTGGCTTTAATATTTCCCTATCCAGGGGTCAGAGAGCATTACAGAAGAGGGGAGGAAAGATTGTAAGGACCAGAGGGCAAGTGTACAACCATATGGAAATAGAGAGCTATAAGATCCTTGGACCCAATTCATATGCATTTACAGCAATGGTGTCAGTGTACACAAATCCCATGCAAACTCAAGCAGACAAAAACCCAACATAGAAATGGTTAAATGGACAGCAGACTCCAATCTTAGCTGAAGAAATATTGGCAGCTGATTACTGCTGGGTGAGGAAGAGCTGATCTTCCTAAAGTGAGGGATTGTAGATAAGCTGACTAGACTTCAGTAGATGAACTTACACTGAGGAACGCCTAGGGACGCTACCTTGACACAATAGGTCTTAACACAAATGACAAAATGTATGAATTCCAGTGAGGGGGTTTATGAGAAAGTGCCAGTGGGGTCGGGGGTATAAAGATGATTAAGATTGATTGAAATGTTCTGTATGAAATATACAAAAATTCAATGAAAAAAATTAAAAAAAAATGTCCTAAGGAACCTGTTGTCTAGAATCTTAAAAATGACCTGGAGCTATATATTTTGTATATTTATAAGTGTGTGTGAGATTGTGTGAGGATTATGTGTGTATGTGTGCATCTGTGAGTGGGTGGTAGATTAAGGAACGTGAATGTGTGACTGTGCCATTGAATTTGAATGTGTGTATGAGTGTGAGTATATAAGATTGGTGCATGTGTGAGTGATGGTGCATATGTGACTGTGTGTCCATGTTTGTGTGTGTGTGTTAGTGAACGTTTATGTGCATATATGAGTGGCTATGTAAATGTGTGTGTATGTGAGTTAGTATAAGAGTATATCTGTGTGTGGATGTGTGCTTAAGTATGTGAGTGTAAGTGTCTTTGGATGTGTGCATGTGAGCTTATGTTTACTGGTTCAGTCAGATCTGTTGTACGTCATATTCCACAAAGACAACAATTCATTTTTTTTCTATACTAAAATTTTAAGCTTTTTTTTCTTTCTTTTAACCCTACTGAAACATATTTTTGTTAATGACATCGGACTCCACATTGCCAACTGATGTCTTATAAACCCACAGCTTAAATCTGCCATGCACACTTGTATCTACTCACCATAAGTTAGCCCTACTGAGGAGTTGTACTTAGTTTATTTCCTTCATTAAATATCAGGAAAATACGTACCGTCATGGTTAAGTAACTTGCCTAAGATTATACTGAATTAATTGACTGAACCGGGAACAAAATTCACACAGTAGAGTTCTTACTGACATGTTTGCCACTCCATAAATCTCTAGGCGCCATTCCCTAATCTGGCTGATTAAGTGGCTTCTTCCTTAATATAAAACTGCTTCAAAATGTGATTAGCCCTTTAAACCTGAAACCATTTCTTTTTGGTCAGGACATTTATTTTCAAGATTTATAATATGTTTACTACATTGTGACATATTTCTCTCAGCTCCACATTCACCATGCTCATTATATAATATCCATTCATTAAATGGCATGGAATTACTTTGTTGCTGAATCTTTCTGTCACTTGAATAACTCAGTTCCTAATATGCTCATGGATGCTGCTTTCAAATTAATTTCTTTAATGGAAATGGGAAGTGAATTAATGTATACCAAACTTCATTTCTAAAGCAAAGACTTATTAATCACACTTTGGAAATTATACTCAAAGTGTTGGTGAGTAGATAAGACCTCTATGGTATTATATGTTAGCATCTTACATAATTCATATGTCTATCTGTATATTCATATACAAAATCTCAAAATTATATCAGATACATATAAAGAGATAGCATTTCAAAGTTCATACCAGAACAACAGTGTCGGGAGCCGTAGGCCCCTACCCCAGGAAATAGCAAGACCTGATTCCTGGCAAAGCTGTTTTTCAGACATCAAGGCTGGCCTGGTTTGAGATTAACCAGATGACTATACTTGAAAGCCTCTCACAAACATGTTGTTCTAACCTGGGCACTTAACGCTTGAGAGACTCCCTCATTTCTCATGTAATTGCTAAAAAACTTTGGTATTACTCTGTAATCATACAAGTATAACCTCTTAATTGATTTATAACTTGCTATATAGAATTGTGGTGTTACTATGGAATTTACTCTGTGATCAATTGGTGTGGTGTTATTGTGATAATCATTCTGTTAATTGAATTGCTCTACTTCAATGGATTTGTCCCTGCCAACTTCCCCCTCTCCTCACTATAAAAACTTTGTGTAGATGTTCATTAAATGAGACTTGATCAGAAAGCCTGTCTTGTCTCCATTCTTCGCATCTCTTGTCCCTTTCCGTCCCCTCTCCTCCCTCCAGATACCCATGCTGACTGTCCTGCGGGTCGGGACACAACAGAGCCTTCTACATGCCATTTCTAGTGAAAAATTTATTTAAATATTGACCCTTCTTTACTTTCATCATCACCAGGCTTGTGCTAGTCTCTTTTTTAACGTACATGAAATTCAGAAAGACTGATTCACCAGGCTATGTCTACCCATTCAAAAACACTGTGGTGGAGATCCAAACTCAGTCTTCCTGACTGCACAACTCATATTGTTCACATTTTACTGTATTCTAACATCATAGGCACTCAGTTACTGCCTCTCAATGAAATATGAGTAGAGTATTGGTATAAAACATTTAAATTCATGCATTCTGTAATCTACGTTAAGGTCCATCAAGTCAAGTTAGCATATCCCTCATTGAAAGCGCATCCACTGGGTTCTAGTCAGTATCTAGAGTCTCTCCCTTAAAGAACATCAGTTTTCCCTCACCCAGAAGTAATCAATTGCCCACTAGTTCTTCGGCTAAGATTCGGGCCTGCTACCCATATTCACATTCTATGTTGTTTTTTAAAATAATTTATTTTATTTTAAATTTATATGTATGAATGTATTACCTGCATATATGGAAGTGCACCTGTGTCGTGCATTGCAGGCAGAGGTCAGAACAGCATATCAGATTTCCTTCAGAACTGGAGTTACAGACAGTTCTTAGCCATCATTTGGATGCTAGGAATCCAAACCAAATCCTCTCTGCAAGAGCAAACCAGTGCTCTCAACAGCTTAGCCATCTTTCCAGCTCCTCTATGCTGGATTTTTCTTTGCTTGAATATACATGGGTTTTGTGCCAGCAGTTTTCTTTAATATGGCTGGAGCTAAAATAAATGACCTCTGCTTTGAGATAGGTCCATTTTTTCAACAACTGTTAGAGATTATTTTGCATCCTTATGTTCCAGTGTAATAAATGAATTAGATTAGAAAGATGAAGCCACTTGCAGAAAACATACAGATCTATTTTTGACATTATCTACCAAGAACAATTGTTGCTACCTCCCTTATACTATCAAAGTGAACACACACACAAATAATGTGTCTGATTCTGAATATCAGTCTTGGTGATTAAATCTTAAACATGAATGAGTGCTGAAATGCCACAAACTCAGGAACTGGAAGCTGCTAGGAAATGCTTCTGATGGGGAAACCCACCTACAAGAAGGATTGAAGAGAAGCTGGTTCCAGAAGGCATGGGATCCACTCCCAAATCTGTTGATAGCTGTCATGTGGATAAGAAACTATGAGATATCATGTCATTCCCTAAATCTCACATGGGCAGTATAGAGATATTGTAGGAATCAAATGATGATAAGCATAGTCTTAAGGCTCATCATGGATTATGGTTAAGCAATATGAAACTGTTCTGAAGTAAGTAAACAAACTAAGTACATTATACACACATACACGACACCCTTATTCGTGTATAAATGGGCGAGAGAGAGAGTTGGGATAGAGGACTTATTGAGTTGTTTTTTTTTTCATTAGTACTATGGTGTGTTCTCACAGTATTTAGTAACAAACAAAGTATACAGAAATTGTTAGATGATCTAAGAAATCTATAGAAATTTAGCTGCAGATTTCCTCTGAACTGTTTCAAAGAAGTAGACAGATATTGGCATGAAAATACATAAAACTCTAGGATGACCAAATCACCCTGTCATAGTCAGAAAAAATGTACTTATTTGTAGAAATATAACACATCTTGAATAAGGGGCATGTATAGAGAAAGATAATAAAAAGTGACTTGAATTTTTTAATCCCTTGATTATTTTTGTAATCATAATTTTAGAAATCTTTTAACCTGCAGACTTTTTTTGACTTTTTATTAGTTTTATTTTTAGATAAATTTATGAAAATATGTTATCATAAGTAATAGAATCCTACATACAGATTAAAATGTTCACATCCCATTGACATCCATACACATTCTGGACCTTTCATTCAAGGTATCTGCTGCTGCCTTGCACTGTTTTGTAGACAGATCTGTTTACACATCCACTCCTCAAAATACCAGAGGATATATAATCATAAAATTTATATATAACAGTATATGCACATATATAATTAAGGCTACTTGTCATAAGAACGGAAAAGCAGTTTTTGTTTAACTTTTACAAAAACTTTATTGATTTCTTAAGGAAAAAAAGCACTATTACCACCCCACTCTCTGTCTGTGAAATACTTATATATTGAAGAATATGATTCCACGGCTCTTTTGGGGTCTGAGTTTAATGGGAACACCAAAGGCTTCCATCAGTTAATCTGCCTAATGGTGGTTAAAAACATGAGTCTGGCTTATAGGCAATGTTCCAATGTTGACTTTCATCTGTGTTTGGTGTGCTCATGTGCATGCCAGGCACACGTGCTGGAGGAGGGTATGGGTGCACCATTACACAAACATGGAGGTCAGAAGACATCAGGTGTTGACCTTCAACTTCCACCCTGCTTGAGACTGGATCCCTTGTTGTCTGCTACTGCTCAAGTCAAGCTTGTTCGCCTGTGAGCTTCAAGGGATTCTCCTGTCTGCTGTTCCCACCTTGTCACAGAAGCATTGGAGCTGCAGATGTGCACCATTGCATTCAAGGTCTGTGAGAGTCCTGGGGATCTGAACTCAGGTTCTGAAGCTTGTATGGTCAAATATGTTACCCACTGAGCCATCTCTGAAGCATGTGTTCAGACTTTTAATCTTCATATTTTATCCATATCTATCCCTACATTCAGAAGACTTGTGATCTCTCTGCTTCCTGACGGGCAGGCATCCCTCAAATCCTGCTGCCATGCCTTTCTTGCCATGATAGCCTAATATCCCCGCTGGAACTGTGAGCTAAATAAGCTTTCTTCCTTACCTTGCTTTCTATCAGGGTTTTATCACAGCAACAGAAAAATAACTAACACAATCTCTCTGATCTTCAAATCTCTAATCAAGAGAAATGAAAAAATTCAGCCCAATTATATTCTCTTATATTATTAATGTATCACTCTGTTAACTTTGGCTCAGCAAAATTACTAGTTCTCACTCATCATAATTATAACTGATGTGATAGTAGTTTACTAGTTCTGCATATATATATATGTGTGTGTGTGTGTGTATATACATATGACTTTATAGTTTTCAAATTTCCTTTTAAAAACAAAATCTAGGGCTGGAAAGATGGCTCAGTGGTTAAGAACACTGGTTTTTCTTGCAGAAGACCCGGGTTTGAATCCCAGTTACCCACATGGCAGCTAAAAGCTCTCCATGACTCCAGTCCCAGTGGATCTGACAGCCTCTTCTAACCTCTGCAGGCATTGCATGACACAGGTGCATTTACCTACATGCAGGCAATACATGCATACACATAAAATAAAAATAATAAATAAATATCAAAAGAAATAAAACAAAATCTAATCTATAAAATGTGACATGCCAGGCGTGGTGGTGCACACCTTTAATCCCACCACTAGGGAGGCAGAGTCAAGTGGATCTCTGAGAGTTCGAAGCCAGCCTGGTCCTCATAGTGAATCCAGGACAGCTGTGGCTACAGGGAGACCATGTAGAAAGGTGTCACTAATAATATGAGTACCTCACCTTTTTTGCTGGCTTCCTGCATAAAAGGTTCTTTACTGCAGCTCTTTACTTCAGCATTATTATTATCATCTATCCTGGTTTAGAGGGAAAGATACCTTAGAGATGCTTAGAGCGATTAAACAGCCAGAGGCTACTAGCAACAGGCATGCCAGGCTTCCAAATCTCTTCCTGACATCAGAGACCGAGTTTATGAGCAATTAATTTTCTACATAAAACAGATATTGAGTCTCAAATAGACGACTCTGAGTTTGTAAGACTGTGATAGTATTTCAGGTTTTTTTTTTTTCTTTCTATGTATGGTGCTTAAAAGCCAAAAATATGCGTACAGTAGATGATGATATTTTGCATTTTAGAATCTAAAAAAGAATTACTTGATCATCTTTTCCAATCAGTTTTCAGTATCATCATCCTATACATTATCATGTTTAGAGAGCTGTATATGTTGGCATAAACCAACTTTGCTATGAATAGAGTAAAAACACCCAAATGTAAATGTAATTAATAACATTAAAGTTAGGCAATTTTAAATATTTAGAGGTTTCTTAAACTTTCCTTTCCTAATAAAACAAAAATGTTTTCAGTATGACACATGACTTTGAATAAAATATGAACTTGTTTTAAATTTTAATTTTAACACTTGCCATTCTATTGTATTTACCTGAGTTTGCATTTACTAGTGAAAATTATTGGTCCATAAAAGGTCTATTTCATGAGCAATACTGACATACTACACATATTTTTTCAGGTTCTTTTTTAACTTTTACAAAAACTTTATTGAGAATTTCATACATGCATATAAGGTGTTTTGATCAAATCCATGCCGATTCCCTCCCCTCTAACAGTCCAAACTCTGAAGAGGTAACCCTAAAATCTTTTAAGGATTAGATAAGAGCTCCCAAATACTTTTGACATTTTTGGCCTTTGGAACAGAATATGTTGCTAACAGGCCCAAGGACATTTTGACTTTTAGCCAAGAAACTGGCTACATTTCTTTGGAGTCTTTTTACCCTAACTGCCTAGCCAATTCCTACCTCCTATTCTTATCACACCATCCTCTGAAGGGGCTACCCAAATTGCCGATAGAGAATAGGGACACCAGCCGCTCTGGCTTCTTTCATTGCTGAACAGGGATATGGGGTGAGGCAATTGGAGTACCCCTTCAGTGGGTCTATTTAAAGACTCCCAAATTGCATAACTCTTCTCTCTAAGGGAATAAGAATGTCCTTGAACCACGAATAGGAGATGTGAAGGAGAAGTAAAGGCAAGAGTAATTAGCATAAAATTAACTAGAAAAAAGTCAGAACAGGACAATTTTCAAATGTTCATATGAGAGTCCATTGGAGTTTCTTAACAAGGGCTTCCAAAAGCATTCCTCTATACACATATTTAATAGTGATTATAATTATTTAGTCATGATACTTTGGTTTCCTAGTTAATATAAATTTTGTGGGTCTATTTCTTATGATTATTTTCACTGTAGTTTTTATAAAATTATTTGATAAGTAAAAATGTGATATACAAACAAACAAACAAAAAACAGTCCTAACATCATAACTTCTACAATTCCATAGTATTTATATTGATTTCCTATAGTGCCAGCTGGTTCCCTAGGAACAATCTCTAAAGTGAAGACTCATGGATTGAAAGCTTCCTGGGTAATGCTCTAGTGATCAATATCAGCTAAGGAATGAAGGTGCAGAGGCCTGGCAGAGAGCACGCTTGAGGCAAGAGAAATGGGATTCGGAAATGATGAGAGTATGGAGCTGAGGGAGCCCTGCAGTATTCTGAATTGGGTTTGGGATGGTTTCTCTACACATTTCTCGCCTAGTCATTGGACTCAGGTTCCCTCCCTTTATGTGAGGGGCTCTATAATCACCTCAGAATGCTTGGGAACATGGTCTTCCATTTACAGACTGAAGCTGTCCACCCCAACACTGTGTAGCATCATAGAAGTGAATTAAAGAAGTGATTATGGTTAAAATCATGGGAATGAATCTCTGACCTGATGAAACCAATGTCCTCATAATAAAGTGCTACTTGAGACTGTTGTTTCTCCTGTTTGATAATGCAGTCAGATGACAACATCTGCAGGGAGAGCTCACCAGAAACCAACCCCAAAGGAAGCTTGATCTTCGAATCCAGATATACTCTAAGGTATTTTGTTTTGGTAACCTGTGAAAATTAACATATACCTTTATTTCATGTTTGGAAAGATTATGGTTTTGTCTCCCAGGGAACTTGACCTCTGATGGTTGGAACTGGAAAGGTTATAAGAAATCAGGTCTTAGCATGGGTTTTGGAGTATGTTTACCTGCTACCCAACTGACAAGGAAGAGCCTACTGAATGGTGGCCATTGAAGCATGTGTTTCTCCTGTCACTAGGTGGAATGTGGTCACTAACACCTTATCATTGGTATAATAAGGTGACATACCAGTAAAAAGAAAATTTACCAATGATTGGAGGAACATAGTTGAAATAGTACCTATAAGAACAAATAAATCATATTAAATGTCACCCCAAAGCTAAATGTTCTCTTAGAGGGCTTCATTAGTAATATCATTAGGAGTGTATGTGTGTGTGTGTATGTGTGTGTATGTGTGTGTGTGTGCCTGTGTTGTGTCTGTGTGTGTCTGTGTGTGTGTGTGTGTAGACCCATCTCCTTTAGTGACTAGACATCTGAAGCTGAGGGTAAGGACTGTTAGTTAATAGGAGTTGGATCCAACTGAAGATTAGACTCTTAATACATACAAATGTGCTATGTCTACATCCAGACTCAATACCTTGCTTGAGCTAGAATTAGGTCCTGACAGGTGAAATGAAGTAATCAAGGTTGATGCTCCAGAAATGACTTTTTTATCTGAATTTTTCCTGAGACTTCTGAGGGTGAAAAATCAGAATACTCTTGCTTGAAGATAATTCAGAGGCCTCTCTGCCACAAGCAAGTACATCCCTTCTTAGAATCTATCCCTTCCTTATCACTTGTACAAGAGATCAGTAACTGGAGTTTTCTATTACAACATTACCTAGGTAGGGACATGTTGGTACTGATAAGAGGGTTTATAGACTGCAGCATGTATAGGGGGAGCTGTGAAGGTATGCATCAGGTTGGATTTTGAAGAGATTAGATCAAAGTGTCTAAGAGAGAGTTACTGACTGGAAGTCACTTTTTCAGGATATGGAACCTGAAAGCCCAATATAGACTATGTATTAGTGACTTCTAGAAAATAAAGGAAACACTAGTGATACACACTAGGTGTTTTAAACTAGTACAACTACTATGACAAGTTCCCAACTTGGATTAGTATTGAAATGCTTGGAGATGCATGGCCTATAACAATGGTGATTCTGTAAATCTCAGAAGAATAGCTACCATGTGGTGAAGTCAGGAAGGACATATATGGTACAGACACAGCAGCTCACAATTCCTTTGAGTGGCAGGAATGGAGGGGAAGCTGATGTGCCTGACATGAAAAATCTTATAGATTGATCACAAAATATCATAGTGGAGGGCATACCATGCATTAATAAAACAAAAGTAGGCAACAACCAACAGCCAATGGTAGAAAAATTAAAAGCCATCAACCAGATAAAAAGCTAATAACCTTTTCCAAGAATTAAAATTTGAATGAGCTTTCAAACACTTAAATGATGGACTCAAGAAGATGCTGAGTCACTAGGACCAAAGAGACAAATAAAATACAGAGTACATATAATAATGCTTCGTGCCTACTGGTGCCTGTCACCAGTTTATTTGATTAACTATACCCAGATGAAAGAGGAAAGAAGAAA
This sequence comes from Nannospalax galili, assembly GCF_000622305.1. Classification (NCBI taxonomy): domain Eukaryota; kingdom Metazoa; phylum Chordata; class Mammalia; order Rodentia; family Spalacidae; genus Nannospalax; species Nannospalax galili. The sequence continues at coordinate 2,206,269 of NW_008352891.1, forward strand.
CTCCAAAGATTTCAGCACTGCGAACATGAGAACAAAGCTGGCCAAAGTATCACCAGTCCTCCCAAAATTAAAGACAGCAAGGGTTCAAAGTACAGATAAATTCAGGTCCATGCAAGACCCACATTGAAGGCAGGATTCACTCTGGTTATTTATGCAGTCCTTCTGATATGCACGCATGCACACACACACACACACACACACACACACACACACACATACCCTTATTGGCCCAAGCTCCAATGATGCTCCTTAACTTGGGAGATGATAATCCTCATATTTAGGAGGGTCATCAAGAAGCCTCTGATATTAGCATACCTCCTTTTAGCCAATATGAAGAATTGAAGACAGTGTCATATCCTACATTAAGACTTGAAAGAGGCATGAGCTGTGTTTCATTTCATATTTCTTTTTTAATAATTTATTATTTTTATTTTATGTGTATGAGTGTTATGCCTGCATGTAGGTAAGTGCACCCGTGTTGTGCAGTGCCCATGGAGGAGAGAAGAGGCTGTCAGACCCCTGGAATTGGACTTATGGACATTTTTTAGCTGCCATGTGGGTGCTAGGATCGAACCCGGGACTTCTGTAACAACAGTCAGTGTTCTTGACCACTGAGCCATATCTCCCGCCCTCCTTTCATATTTCTAGGAATTTCAACAATCTCAACAGTAAAGATGAGATTCAGTGAATAACAGTGCATTTCTAAACATGTAACTTAGTAATCAGTAGACTTAATTAGCATGAGCATGCCAGATGGGTATCCTGGGTAGAGTGGATATGGTATGACCTTTGATACCAGCACTGCAGCCAGGTGGCAAATGAGTTCCACCCCAATTAAACAAGGTAATAGCAACTGTTTGCATTCAAATGGAAGTGACAACAGTGTATTCTTCAAATTTAGGGTCTATTAAGTGTTCTATTTTCATCTAGTACAAGATATTTGGAACATCTGGCAGACTTTGGATACTATACAATGGTGCATTGTATTAATGATCCTGGTATTCGAAGCAAAGGAATGATAAGCAACTAATGTCTTTGAAGGCTGAGATATAAGGTTGTCCTCCAGAGAGTAGGAGATAAATTATGTTACTAAGATTCACAGGCCTGCTATATCAATAA
>NW_008352891.1:2207401-2223082 GCF_000622305.1 Nannospalax galili
AATATAATATAGTATAGTATAGTACATTGTATAATTCTTTGAGAATTTCATAGAATATGTTTTCATCATATTCAACCCCCCCTTCTCATCCCTGGTCCTTCCATTCCTTATGCATCCAATTCTGTGTACCTTTAAAAAATATCAAGAATAATGTACGCTGACCATATACTCTTGGGTGTATGACGATTCACTAGGGTATGACCGACTACCAGGACAACACTTATAAAAACGATTGTTCACCTCCCAGCAGGTAGCCGTTGCTGATAGTTTCTCAGATAGAGATGGGACATCTTCCCCACCTCCCCCCTATTATGCTAGGATTTTGTCCTGATTGAGTTTGCACAGATCTTGTGCATGTTGTTACAACTGCTATGAGTTTATGTGTGCACCTGCCCTGTTGCATCCTTGCATTCATCATCACCTCTGGCTATTACAATCTTCTGCCTCCTCTCCTACAATGGTCCCTGAGCCTTGGGATGAGGGGATGTGATATAGTGTCCCATTTAGGGCTGAGCATTCTGCAGTCTCTTTTTATCTGCATGTTGAACAGGTGTAGATCTCTGTGTTTCTCTGCACCTACTGCCAAAGCTTTTCTGATAAAGGTCAAAAGATATGCTACTCTATGGGTACAATGACAAGCCATGAGGAGTTGTTTTAATACTATGTAAGAAAGCAGAATATTAGGAATAGTCACAATATTTTTAAGAAATATGTGTTTTGTGATTTGTAATTCATTATACATATCTTATTATAAAGAATAATACACTGTGTTTGAATATTTACACAAAAGTAATGAAACAAAACACATTACTTGCTGCTAATTTATTCATATAGGACCTTTGCTATATCAGGAAAATCATCAGTGTTTCATATTAAAAGGAATAGACACTTAATCTGGGCATAATTTTGTATACCCACTAACTCTTGACACGTTGATCTATAAAGCAAGTACCAAATTGAGGATTAACAGTGTATTTTTTGCAATTATACAGAGCTAACACCTTGCCATATCATGCCAAATGAATCATTATAATAGCAATGGAGTGTGGAAGTGGACTTGAATTCTATGACTTGCATTCCACAGGGTAAACTGTTAGGTACCATACAGCCTAGAAGCTGATGGCTTGACAGATTGTTTAAATGAAGCACTAGCTTATGAGCAATACTTGGTGAAAAAAGGCCATATCATTCAGCATATAGTACATTCATCAAACCAAAGAAATGCATACAGTGCTATATCCCCAGTAGGTAGAAATATCTGCTTGGGAAACATGGCATAGAATTAGTGGTGTTCTTTAGGTCAATGGAAGCATCTCACTGACCTTGGCCTCCCTGGGCATCACATTGCTCCATCAATGGCCACTTCAGGTTTAAAGAATCTGACTCTGAGAAAGGAACATTTCCCACTTGTGTACACAGAAGTACCTTCAAAGAACCACCACCTAGAGCTTCCCTTGGGTAGTTTTCAATTCTAAACAAAGTACTATCTTTAACCCCATCATCATGGATATATCCCATATATATTTAATTGGTTATTTTGCAATTTCATACAATGTCGTTGATCATATTCAGTGATACCTAACTCAACCCAGGTCTCCACTCAACTTTGTGTCCTCTTTATTTATTTTTGACCCTCTGAGTCCAGTTTATTTTGCCCTATATGCTTGAGTGTGGGTCCATTCATTGGAGCCTGGCCACCACACCAGGAGTCACAACATTCATGAAAATTGTCTCTCCCTCTCTCAGCAGGTAAAAATTCCAATACCTCCTCAGCTAGCAGCAGGATTTTATGCCTACCTCCCTGTGGCTGCACCACACTGGAGAAGCTAAGAATTCAGTAGTTGTTCAATACAGGAGGCTGAATATCTCAGTAGTCCCAATCTGACACTGAAGGCCTAACAAATTCCCAAGCTGCTGGACTTCAGTCTACGTTGGAATCCGAAGAAGCTGGTCACAGCAGCACGATGAACACACCAGTGAAAGAGAAAGCAAGGGCAAAAACACAAGAGCTCACTTCTTCCATAGCCTTTATACAGACTACCATCAGAAGGTAACACCCACATTTAGAGTGTGAGCCTTCCAGCTTCAAGTGATCCCATCAAGAAGGTCTCTCTCATTTCAGTTATCCCAGATCCAGTCATGTTGACACCCAGGATTAGCCATCACACACACTAAACTTGTTTTTAGTGTGCATGTGTGTACATGTGAGGTGCATGTATTTGAGTGTGTGGGTCAGAAACCAGAAGAGGATGTTGGGTGTTTTCCTCTATCCCTCTTCACTTGTTTGCTTTGACACAGTATCTGTTAATGAACTAGAAACTCGGTGTTTTAGCAAAGCTGGTTAACCAATGATCCCTGGAGTTATACCCATCTCTGCCCCTACCATAGTGGGATAACAGGCATGTTTAGCCAAGCCTGCCTTTTTACATTCGTTCTGGGAATTCAAGTTCAGGTCCTCATGCGTACACATGAGCACATATTCTTACGGGACCATCTTCTCAGGCTCTTGATACAATAAATGTCTTTTCTCCTCTACTTTCTGTATCTTAGACCTGGTAATAGAACCTCAAATCCCATATTCTATGGTTATAAATATTACCCAGAAATAGTAGCAAAAGTTTAGATTCTTTTCCAAAGCTTGCCTCTGATTAACCTTGGCTCCATTTCATAGCATTTGAAAGTTATGAACATTGGTGTATTTACTTGCCCATTCTGCAAATTGTTCATTGCATATGTCAATTTAACTCAGTCATGTGGTATCCAAATAGTTGGCCAGACATTATTTTGTGCATTTTTGAAGATGAGCTTTAAAATTAAAATTTATACCAGTAGACGGAATAAAGCAGATTGTTCTTTTTTCTTTGAATGGGAATCACCCAATAAGCAGAAACTCTGGATAAACCAAGTGTCCATAGTGAGAATTATCCTGCCTAAGGGCCTCAGACTGCACATGTTGCATTTGTTCTACAGTTCACACTCACTGATCCTGACCTTTGATTCTGACTTTGAAGATTTTGGACTGGCTTGTCACTACAATCGCATGAGCCCATTTTATGTGTTTCCATCCCAGGTTACTGACATTCTCGTGTAGAATGCTAGGCTTCCTCAGGATAGTCCACATCTCCCCAAGGCTGAGAAGCATGTTCACTCCCTATGTTCCGCATTAGTAACTGGCTTCACTTGGGCATGAATTACCGCATACAATCAGCATCAATCCAAATTGTTTGAGTTTTCTTTGGGAAATATATTGAAAAGTCAAGAGTCCTGTTATCAGAAAAATAAGAATAAAAGTAACCATGATGATTTTTAAAAAGGAAAACAATAGAAATTCCTCTTTCCAAGATGAAGATAATTCACAAAGATCATCACCCACATGTGATTATTTAAACTATATAACATTCAGGAATCATCAGACATCCTAAAGTTAGAAGAATTAAGGCAGATGTCAGAAATGCAGGAGGAAATGTGTCATGTTCGGTGAATTGGCATGAGCATACTGAGGCGTTTCATCTGGGTATGTATAACAGAATATGCAACATACGTCCACGTAAGTGATTTCCTTGGTGATGACATAGGTGAAGAGAGTGTTAGACACTCCTACTAACTATACTTTGGGAAAAGATTAAATTCATGAGCCTGGGTATACTGCTTTATATCATGAAGAAGTCTGGGAATTGTGTGGTCCAGCCTCTGGATTTTACATCACAAGAGCTGCACGGGGAGAAGCCTTGGACTCTTCCCTCTCTTCCAGATGTAGTTTCCTCTCTTGTTTCCATTTTCCATAGGAAGGCACACAGTGAGCTGTTTGTTTTCTTCAAATGAATCTGGCCCCATTACATCTGAATCTCTTACTTATACTACTATTGGGCTGTTGATTGCTTGAAGGAGAGAACTCCTGTACTCAGTCCCATCAGCAATATCTTATCTTATTCACCTTCCTGTTTCTCTAAATATCTCATTAACAGTTAATGTCCTTTCCATAGTGTCCCATAAAACAGCTTGGCTTTTATAAGACAAGTTGTTCAATATGTGTCCAAAACAAATGATGGCTTTTATCCTTTATTATGAGGAGACAGGGGGACGTGGTTCTTCTATGGACATCTTTCCATGTAAAGTATCAATGGAGCCAATGCAAGGCCAAATCCCCTCATTTTATAGGTTGTTCTTGTCCCCCACTGGGACTTTTCTTTCTGATGCTTAGTCTCTGAGCATTACTGTGCTGTGCTGCTGTAGGTCTGTCTTGAGAAAATAAATGGTGTACACTGAACAGGATTTCATGATTGCTCCCTGTCCACGCTAGGCACAACTAAATAGGTTATAAATAATTTTGCTGAAACTATGTGAAAATAGCTGTACGGACTTGAACAACCCATGGAAATTTATAGAAAAGTAACCCTCAGAAAGTATAGGAAATTTACAAAGGAATAGTTGCCAGGGGTTTGAACCAGTGACCCCTGGGCAATGATGATTGGGGATGAATAAGCACGCCGTTCGCCAGCCCACGCCGCCCCCAGTACCAGGGACACTCAGACGCAATGGGGAGTCTAGTCAAGCAGGGACTCATTTATTACAGGTATTGCAGAGCTTATAAAGGCACCTGGAAATCCCCCCTCCCCCCCCCTACCCCAGGGTGTATCTTAAGGATGGTCATGTGCTGATCATGCACTCCTCAGCAGTGCTGAAGTAATCTTCAGACTTTCAAAGCAAGCCAGGCCTTGCCCCCAGTAACTTCCTTTCGGACCTATGCAAGGTGGGGCCTTTAGGTTCCCACAAACAGTATATAAGGTAAATTCATGTCATTCAGTGGGAATACTCATTTCTTTATTTAAATAAAAATTAGACAACCATTGGCCATGTATTATATATTAGACAATATGTTAATTTCTACAAAACTAAGACCTGTATAATGTAAATGTAAGTGCTGGTGAGCCTCAAAAAGAACAGGATACAGAGGGACAAACCGCTGAGAGAAAATAGGTTACAGGCTTGAAAATGAGAAATCTATGAATGAGTTAACAAGCTTTACAAGATATTTAAAAACTGTTGAAGCCAAAGAAGAGAAAGCTGAAGAAACACGGAATAAACCAACTGCAGTTATCATCTTCATGTTGTCTCTAAGAAGCCGAAACATGCCATCTCCACACTGAGGGAAAGGGTGGGAAGATGCTGAGAGGCAGAAGACAGATGCTAACAGAGCAGATGAGCCAAATAAGGAAAAGGTAAGATCTTCATGAACTTGGGAGAAGAAGAGACCAATGACAGGTCTTAGGCTAAAAACGTGTCTTTCTCACGCTGCTAGGGTAAAAGAGGGTAGAGAAATTCCATTGCAGTGTGAAGAAATTAGAGAAATAACTTCCAAATTAAAAAAAAATAGAATTCTTAGCATTAGTAGCTATTCAACTTCATTTGTAGAGATCACATAATTGAAGAAGTAGATTGAAAGAATGAACAAATTAATTATATAAAGAAAGAATTTGGCTATGAGATTCATTTTATTTTTCCATCTTCCGTGTATTTGTGTGAGTTTATGTTTGTTTATGTTTGCATTTTTGGTGGTGTGTGGGCACTTGTGTGGATGTGATGCACTTTGTGTGTACATGTGTGTGGAGGTTTGAGGTGGATATCTGGAAACATCTTGGATCCCTCTTCCATCTTATTCATTGAGGCAAGGTCTCTCAGTCAAACCCAGAACTCACAGATATTGCTAGTCTTGTTAGCCCCTTGTTTGGGAGACAACCTGTCTCTGCTTTCCTAAGTTTAAATTACAAATACGCTGCCAGGTGTCCAAACTCAAGCTTGCAAGACAAGTGCTTTAAGTGCTGGCCCATCTTACCAGGTAGAAGATCACAACAGACTATATATATATATTATTCTGAGAAATTTCTTTACAATTTCACATAATCTATATTGATCAGATTCATAACTCCTCCCCATGTCTTCTCAGATCCACCACACCTGCTTCCTCCCCTACTTCACGTCTTCTATTATTTTTTAAAACCTGTCAAGTCTAATTTGTGTTTTCCAAATAATCTTGGCTATAGGTCTATGCTTTAGTCTGTGGACAACCTATCCAGCATCACACCATCAAAGAAAACTTACTGTTCCTTTCCGAGCAGCTAAGGGTGGGGCTTTTTGATCACCTCCCTTCTTCATGCTTTAAGTCTGTCTGGCTGGGCTTCTTCAGGTCCTGTGCATACTGTCACAAATGCTATACCAGGGGGCTGGAGAGATGGCTCAGCAGTGAAGAGTACTGGATGTTCTTGCAGAGAACCTGGGTTCAATTCCCAGCACCCACATGGAAGCTAACAGCCATTCATTACTCCAGTTCCAGGGGATTCAACACCCTCTTCAGACCAGGTGCACGACACAGGTGCACTTACACACATGCAGGAAATGCACTCACACACATAAAATAAAATAAATATAATAAACATTTTTAAAAATAAATGCTATGACAGTATTTTACCTATACCCAAAAGAATCTGTGCCTACTACAGAAATACCTCCTCATCCTTGTCCATTGCTGCTCTATCTGCAAACATCTGGAAAATGGAAGCAACCTAGATATTCAACTAATGCATAGATATGAAGATATGTTACTGAATATTATTCAGCTATTAAGAAAAATGATATGAAATCCCCAGTAAAAAGTGGATGGAACTGGAAACTATCTTCTGAGTGAAGTAACCCAACAGAAAGACAACCTTTCCATGTTCTGTCTCATAAGTAGATGTCAGCTTTGAAATTTTAGACGTGTGTTTCAAATGGATAAAACCAGTAAGTGTTTGGGGGTGGCAGAGCCTTCATCAGAAAGAAGATAGAGTATTATAGATGAGAGGAGAAAAATAACAGAATAGGAAGGGTCAAACGGGGTAGGGAACAGGAGCTCAGGGAAGAGGAGGCGGGAGCATGGGGAGGTATAACTAACACTAAAGGCATTTTGAAAAAAGTTGTTTGGAAACATGCTATGGTAGAATCTTCTTAAAATGTATATGCATATTTTCAAAGAGATTAAATGAATTTACCCTGCAATGTGGGGGGGGATAATGCCTCCATTATATACCACAGCCTGGCAAATAAAAAGTCATCATACCAGGAATAGAATTCCTCTTTCGACGCTGTTGATCAAAAGTTTCCCGCTGATGCTCAAGCAATGCTAGCAATTGCCATTGCTGTTGTTTACCTCCAGAACTTGATGGTAAGACCTTATTGCTGAGTCGCTACACACATGAATCTTAGAAAAAACATGGAGAAATCAAGCTGGTACTGACCTCAAAGTTTCATTTCTGCTGACTACTTTTCTAGTCCTGGGAGGTACTATACATGCTACTAGAAGACAAAAGTAATTATCAATTACTAGGTATGAACAAAGTGTGAACTCTGCAAATTAAAATAATGACTGTTTCACAAGTTATGCCCACTAAAGCAAGAATGACTGGAATGTTATAGGAGTGGCCAAATGCTTTGTAATTGTATTTAGGGCCCACTTCAGGAACTGAAGGCAATACCTGGCACTGTTATCAGAGCCAAGAACCTGTAACTAGCTAGATAAGTCTCAGGCCAGAGGGGAGAACGTACTATTATTCTCTTAAAAGTCTGTAGTATTAAACTGACACCTAATGACTTGTCATTACACCTATAGATTAATGTATCTCTCATCTCTCACCAAAGAATAATCTTCTTGTAGCAAATAATTATTTACACAGTGACCCACAACTGAACACTGATGATAACAAGAGACTGCAGAAAGCTCAGACCTACATGGGACAATATCACACTGTCTCGCAATATTCAGGGATCATTGACGAAATGGAAAGAACTATTTTAAGAGCTAGAGTTGGGCGATGGATTAAAGGAAACCATGTTTTCTTGAAACAAAAGTGCAGTTGCACATATATGATCATAGATTTTAGGGAAGATAACATTGTGCTTGTGTAGTCCATCTTTCTTGAGATGATAACACTCACAGCTTTTTAAAGTTTACTGACAGAGGGAGTACAAAAAGCGGGGGTGTGAAGGATATGTGGGGCAGAGTTGATACATCGTTTACATAAATAGTGAACCAATATTATTTTTATTTTCTTTGTATCTTAAACGGAATGAGAATTAAAGAGCTCCAAGTATAAGACATTTCTTCATGAACACTGAGAAAAAAGAAGAGGCCAAGTGAGTTGATTCTTTTCTAAATAAAGAGGAAAATAAATAAAATTAAAGAGGCAAAATGGTCACCTTTCATTCTTTCAGCCAAGTATGACTGTTGCTAATACAAGAAGACCGTGAATATTCTCTCTACCAAAGAAAACAATGAGACAAATAAAATTAAATTTTATTAAACAAAAAATGACACACAAGAATTTAATTTTATAAAATGCCATCTGTATTTTTAAGTATGTTGACTGTTGACAACTGTTTTGTGATAGACCTATTATTCTTAATAATTAACTTAGTATTCCATATGGTTTAAAGGAAATTGAGAACTTCAATAATTTTTCATTCATTCTTAAGCTTTTAAAATGTCATGCATAAAACTATACAAACTTTGACTTTTACAAATACTTTTCAAAGAAAGGTACACTATCCTGACGAAAACAATACATCTTAAAACTTTATGAAAGACGTTCCTTTTCCATAAAGATATACATGACAAGAGTCTAATAAAAGATAAATCACATAACTGATTAAATACATTGAATATTTTCTAAGATTATCACTTTTATATTGTTAGTATACTCTAAACAATATTATGCTTATCTTATTTCCTGTGTTCACACTTATATGTCAATCAATATGTAAAAGAATTAAGCTATTTATTACTTTCCATTTTTGAAATGCTGCAGCTTTGAGAACTATATGGTCACCCTATATTATGGTATCAAGGAGTTTGGAATACACATTAAGGAACACCTGAAAAGTTCTCATATGGATTATTTATTAATTAGGTACTAGAAAATATAATTATGCTTGGGGAAAAAGAGTTGAACTGAATTGGGTAGATTAATAAGAGCCTATCATGGACATGAATGTGCCTATTTAAACATTTTATTTATTTTAAAAATAAAATAACCTTAATTCAGTTGGCTTATAAGTAAATACACTAGACAGCTAATTTTAAAAAGTCACTCAAACATTTGCTCGGTTCCAAACCTTACACTTTCTAGCGAACTATACAGTTAAAATGACCATTCTGAAACAACGGAACTTCCCTGAAAGTTTTATACTTACACCACAAATTACATTCTTGTTCAATCATCCACCACAGAAACTAATTTAAAGAATACTATGGCAGAGTTACAACTATAGGAAAAGAAATTGCTTTATATTCTGTTTCCTGGCTCTTGAGTCTTTCTGCCCTCCCTACATCCTAGCCTGTCACCGTATGTCACCCTTCTTGATCTCTTTTCTAACTTTGCTCACCCACATACACACACACTTGCTTCCCCATAAACATGTACACATTGTGGACAAGAATCAGCCTATGGGAGAGACCATTTAGTTTTCTTCTTTTTGAGTTTCAGTCACCTCACCTTAATATTAAACTGAGTCCACTCATTTTCCTGATAAATTTCATAATTCCATTTTTCTTTGCATTGTAGAAATATTTCTTTTTGTATGTATACCTCATTTTAGTTTTCATTCATCTGTTGATAGACAGCTAGATTGGTTCAATTTTCTTGCTATCATAAATAAGACATGGATACACAAATACCTCTGTGGAAGGACATGGATTTCTTTAGGTAGATGCCTAGGAATAGGGTATCTGGGCCATATGTTAGTTTTATTTTAGGAGAAACTTCTAAACTGATTTCCCCAATAGCTATATTACTTTACAGCAAATAGGTGTTCACTAAAAAAGTTAATAAGAGTTCCTCTTTCCCACGTCCTATAAAACTTATCAGATTTCTCAGTGATGGGCATTCTGAATGATATCTCAACACAGCTTTAATTTGCATTTTCTTATAACTAGGGTAAACAGGGATGCTGAATATTTTTAAAAGTAGTTATTGGTCTTTGTAGGATAGGAAGTGCCAGGCTTAAGCACAGGCTGCACTAAGAGAACACAGCTTCCGCTTTGAGAGTGCAGCCCATGCTTCCGCAAAATAGCCAACCTATGATCTGTCCAGATGAGGGGGTCCTGCCCGGATGAGGGGATCTATCAGGAAGTGACACACCAACTTATGGGACACTGGGGGCAGGGGGAGAGGTATATAAGGCTTTCACTTCCCAGCAATAAATGAGTCTGCAGCACCTTGCCTAGTGCCTGCTCTCACCCGACTCCCGGAGTCTGTGTGTTGATTCTGCACAACTCACCCCCACCTCGGCCAGAACCCTCATTCCCTGCAGTCCCTCATGTGCTGGACCCACAAGGAATGCCTGCTCTCACCCGACTCCCGGAGTCTGTGTGTTGATTCTGTACAACTCACCCCCACTTCGGCCAGAACCCTCATTCCCTGCAGTCCCTCATGTGCTGGACCCACAAGGAAACCTGCAACAGCTGGCTCCCGAACAAGGTTCTTGGCCCCCCAGCATTGGCAATGCCCCTAACTTTGGTTTGTTCAGTGAGTAGGCCCCAGGTTTTGTCTGTCCATTTGGCTGCTTGAGGGTGAGTGAGTGGCTCCCTCCTTTTTGAGACAGGGTCTCTCTGTAGCCCCAGCTGGCCTAGAACTTGCTCTGCAGAAGAAACCGGTCTAGGTCTCACAGATATCTGCCTACTTCTGCTTCCCAAGGGCTGGGTCTAAAGCATGCAACACCATGCCTAGCCCTGTACTTCCTCTTTTGAAAAGTGTCTATTCGTTTCACTGAACCATTTGTGGATTGGCAGCTTTTTTTACCTTGGTGTATAATTTCTGCAGTGCTTTGAAATGTCTGGATATTAGTAACCCATCTGAAGTATAAATGGTAAAGGCCATTCTATGAACTATTTTCTCTGCCAATAACTTCCTTTACAATTCAGAAACCTTTAATTTCTTCTAGTCTGATCTGATGTCGCTTTGGACTAGTCCTTGTGCTATTGAAGCTCTGTTCCGAAAGTTCTTGCTTTATTAGTATCTTAAAGTGTATTACCTATGTTTTCCTCTACAGTATCATCAGGTTTTAACTTAATGTATTTGAGCTATTTCAAGTTCATTTTTATACAAGGTTGAAATGCACAACTCTAATTTCATTCCTGTGCAGGTAGATAGCTTGTTTTGTCTGTACCATTTGTCAAATAGGATTTTTTTTTCTTTCCAGCTGAATGTTATGGCCTCCTCTATGAAAAATTAAGTGGGTATAGTTTTGTTGGCTTATTTCTGAGTCTTCTTTAAATTTGTTCTATTGGTGTGCCTGTTTTGGGGGGGGGTTGTTTTGTTTGATTTTGTTTTGTTTTTTGTCAGTACCAGTCTTTGTTTGTCACTATAATTATGTAGAATAATTTGAAATAAGGCATTGTGATGTCAGCTGTCAGCTGTGTTCTTTCTCCTTAGGAATGCTTTAGAAATTTTTGATCTTTTATGGTTCCCTATTAATTCTTTGATTGTTTTTTATATACATGTGAAATACTACATCACAATTTTGGTGAGTATTGCATTAAATCAGTAGATTAATTTTGGAATAATTTTCATGACAGTAATTCTGCTGATTCAAGAGCATGGGATGTTTTTCATCATCTGTTATGTCTTTCTCTTTCTTTTTCAGTGGATTAGAGTTTTTGTTATAGAGATTTTTGACTTCTTTGGCTAGGTTTTTTCCTGGGTACTTACTAGTTTTTAGAGTATTATGAGTTAGATATGTTTCCTCATTTCTCTTTCTGAGAGTTCACCTGTAGTATAGAAGAAGGTTACATTTTAATTTTGACTTTGTATACCACAGCTTCACTGTGTTTATTAGCTATAAGAGTTTTCTAGTAGATTCTATATGGTCTTTTAAACACAGAATCATGTCATCCTCAGGTAAGGATAGTTTGGCTTCTTTCTTTCCTATTTTTAACTCTTTTCTGTCTATCTCTTGTTAGGTAGACTGACAAGACACGGTCACTGACAGAAGTGTTCCAATTTAAACTTTACTTGTACTTAAAATATTTAAAGGAAGAATACTTTAAGAGACAAAAGTACATGGGACCTTCAGAAGCATCCCATATTTTTCTCTTCTCTGAGTATTTTTAAAGACACTTTTAGTTTTGGTGGTTTGTACTGGAAAGCAGTCTGAAATGTTTTGTAAGTGCTACAACAACTAGTCTTTGGGCAAAGGAAAGTGAGCTAGCTGAACCTCCCTTTATTCTAAAACTGACAAGTGAGAGTATATCACATTTTTATGGTTAACAACATCAAATCAACCAGAGAATAGTTTTTTATTCATTAATATTTATTTATTTTTAATTTTATGTATATGAGTGTATTGCCTGCATGTCTGTAAGTGCACCTATGCCATGCAATGACCAAGGAGGTAAGAAGAGGGTTTCAAATACCTTGGAACTGCAGTTACAGACAGTTGTTAGCTGCCATGTGGGTGCTGGGAATCAAACCCAGGTCCTCTGAAAGAGCAGCCAATGCTCTTAACTGAGCCATCTCTTCATCTCCTCAGGGAACAGCTTTTAAAAGAAATGTTTTTGTGTGTTTTTTATCCCCATCACCTCATGAAAAGAATATTTTGTAGTATAAGTTATAATATATAATAGGTGGTTTTTCCTGAAACAAAGATATGGCTAGAAGAAAACATCGGCAGCACCCTCCAAGACATAGGAAAAGACATTCTAAGTGAACACCAGCTGCTCAGGCCCTAAGGTCAACAATAGGTAAATGGGACTTCATTAAAATACAAAGTTTCTGTATGGCAAAAGAAACAACTAAGGAAAGGAAGAGGAAACCCAGTGAGTGGGAGAAAAATCTTCACCAGCTACACATTTGACAGAGGATTAATACACAGAATATACAATGAACTCAAAAAAAGAAAGCAATAAGAAAATAAATGACCCAATAAAAAAGATAGGTAATAAATCTAAACAGAGAGTTCTCAAAGAAATAAAAATGGCTACAAAGCACCTTAAAAAGTGCTCAGCATCCTTACTAATTAGAGAAATGCAGATTAAAAACCACTTTAAGATTCCATCTTTCTCCAGTCAGATTGGCAATGATCAAGAGAATGAAACACTGCAAATACTAGAGAAGATGTGGAGAAGGGAACGCTCATTCACTGCTGCTGGGAATGCGAACTCATTCAACAACTACGGAAAGCAGTGTGGAGAACCCTCAAAAAGCTAAAAGTGAACCTACCAGTGCTATCACTCCTTGGCATATACCCAAAAGACACATCATACTCTAGAGATACCTGTACATCCATGTTTGTTGCTGCTCTCTTCACAATAACTAAGAAATGGAAACAAACGTCTCTCAACTGACAAATGGTTAATGAAACTATGCTACATCAATTCAGTGGAGTTCTACTCAGCAGTAAGAGAAGAAATTATGAGATTTACAGGTAAATGGATGGAGCTAGAGAGTGTTATACTAACTGAAGTAACACAGATGCAGAAAAGCAAGTTACATATGTTCTCCCTCATTTGCGGATTGTAGCACCAATCCCTTATATGTGAATATATAAATTCTGATGTAACACCAGGAGCCAGGTAAAGGTAAAGGATACATGGAGGTAAAGGATAAGAAATAACCTGAAAGGGGGATAGTAGGGAACAGAAGTTACCTAAGGGAAGTGGAAAAGGTGGGAGTAATCAGCAGGGAGGAGAGAAGGGAGGGACATGCAAGGGACCATGGTGTGGAGGAGAGAGGGATTGGGGGGAGGATGGGAATAATGGGGATACAGTGACTAGGGAGGGAGGGAGGAGGGAAGCCAGATAGGACAAAAAGGAGTGGAAATGAGTAAATCTCAGAGGCCTAGGAAACCTAAAGGGAAATTTGATGCCCTAGAAACCCTATGAGAAATGCACATAGAGTGTCTGAACATTAATGCATATGTATACCTGGGAGCTGCTTGGCAGGGAGCACAGTGCCAGATAGAGGAGGCTTCCTTAGAGTGACAAGCATGCCATACAGCATGCTTCACAGAAGCTTCTTTCTGCAACAGATGGAGACTATTGCAGAGTTGCACATCTGATCAGGCACAGAGAATATACACCTGGCAGATGCCCAGTACTAGGTGACACATCTGCAGTTGAATCTCTAAAACTAAGGCCCAAAGAACAGTGCAGCATATGGGATAGAGAGAGGGCTAATGCACCCCTCAACTCTCACCAGTGAGGCTTCCATGTATATCAGAATGCAATACACACAGAAGGCCACAGTTGACCAAGCTTTTGAGAATAAGAGACTGTAGAGTGTAGGATAGGACTCCCATATGGAACCTCACCCACCCACAGCTCAGGGACCATTATGGAAGAAGAGCTGGAAAGATTGTAAGAGCCAGGGCAGGTTCATGAACACAGGGAGGTGGAAGCCTGCAGGCCACTGGAGGCTTCCTCATGTGAGCCTGTGGCAGCTGTGGCATTGAGCATGGGACCCATGTCAGCTCAATTAAAAGGGGCCCAAAGGGGAGGTTAGAAATAGGTGGTGGGCCAGCACTAGATTGAAAACTATTTGAGACTGATTGCTGCTGGGTGAGGGAGAGTATGACTTACATATGACAACTGGATGGGCTGACTAGACTCCTATGGATGCATTTACACTGAAGGACATTTGGGTACAAACACCTGAATGAATAGGACTCAGCATGTATGGCAGAGTGTATAGGGTTGGGTGGTGGATAGGGGGAAACATGGATGGGGGAGAGGGGTCTGATTTGAGTGGAGAATGTCATGAAATTTTAAAAGCTCAATAAAAAAAAGTAAAAAAAAAAACATGGTTTTTGAATTCAGGTTCGCAAATGTCTTAGTTATCAGACAATGTAAGTACATACAAGCCAACAGATTTCCAGATTATATGTTTTCCCTTTCATTGTTAAAAAGGCTTATTTGTTTAGGAATGAAAGAAATGCCTCAATATAAATTATTTTAGAGCCGCTGCTCTGAGCACCTACAATGTTCCATTTAGAATGGAAACTCCATGCAGTGAGCACAGTACAAGAAAGGCAACTGTGAATAAGATAGCAGCTTCTCTTCAGGAATTCACAAAGTCAGCCAGGACATGGGCAGACACAGAAATACGAATGCTGGGAAACACACTTTCAAAAGTAGTATATGTTCTGTGTAACAGCAAACACAGCAGAAGGAAGGGAGAAGAGGACAACAGTGACTAATTCAGCTCAGCTCAGAGAAGATCCCATAAAGAATGTAAGGGGTAAGGAGGGTTGTGAGGCAATGCACACAGGCATAGTAAAAGCCCAATTTAAAATAAGCAATGTATCCTTTCTGATATCACTGTATCTCATTACTTAACTGACACTGATAGGAAAAGGTGGTGACCCTGCATCTAAAATTAAAACTTAACTGAGTCTCCTCCATTTTTATTTGCTAAAACTGACACCTTAGGTGTCAACTAAATTTTATAGAATAATTTTGAGACTTAATTGCTCCATTCATTTTTCATATACCATGGCAGTGCTTTATCTAATTCTCAGCACAAACAAGGATGCATTATTTTTTAGAACTGTGCATACTAAATGATGAAATGTAGCCCTGGTGAGGTTCACCTGACTTTGAACCTGTTTGTTGTGAGGCAATACAAAATAACAACAGCCATGTAAGTAACCGTATCT
>NW_008352891.1:2223169-2236359 GCF_000622305.1 Nannospalax galili
GAACCCAAGCATATTTGTTGGTTTAAGAACTAATTTTGAGAATATCATCTGTTCAATAAACTAAATTTTGTGCTATCAAATATTTAAAGAGTACAGATGAAATCAATGGCATTCTTAGTAAATATGTGATTTAGTAAGTAGGTGAAATATAGTTCAAACAAGCTCTGTACTTGTGTGATGGCTGATCTTTGGTATCAACTTGACTGCATCCATTATTAATTAAAATGTAAGCAGCTTTCTTGATCACATCATTTGAAGAGGGAAGACCTTCTGGTGGCAGACCATATAAAATGACATGGAAGAAGGGAGCTTTTGCTTTTTGCCTACTTGTCTTCTCTCTCACTGGCCAGATTATTTCTCTTGTTGCTGCATTCCTTCACTGATGTTAAAGCCAACATCTTCAGGTTCCAACATAGACTGAAGACCAGCAGATCTCCAGGAATCCTCCGGGCTCCCAGGGTCACATTGGAACTTTTGAGAAAACCAGCCTTGTGGACCAAGCAACTAGTGAATACTCAGCATTTCTAGTGTGGCACAGCCATTCTTGGATTACCCAGGACTCGACCCTGCAAGCCAGTCTAATAGATATATAAATTCTGTTCCTCTAGAACTCTGACCTATAACATTGAAAGAGGAGCATCTTCATGAAATAAAAGGGACCAATGCGCAAAAGAAACCAAACACAGGAAGCTGTGCTGCTTGAAGCATGTAGTGAAACAAATCAATGAAAATATGAATTACATGAGCTTATTAACTAGTAATAAAAATGTCTTGCTGGGCGTGGTGGCACACGCCTTTAATCCCAGCACTCAGGAGGCAAAGGCAGGCAGATATCTGTGAGTTAAAGGCCAGCCTGGTCTACATAGTGAGTTCCAGTACTGCTGGGGCTACAGGGAGACCCTGTCTCAAAAAGACCAAAAAAAAATTTGCCTTCCCCACCATAGCAACATAGTTTTCAATGGAATACTAGGGAAGACTATTTGAATCTTTATACAAATAGAAATGTGTACCTGTGCTGGTTAGCTTTTACCAAAAAATTGGAAATCTAGAGTCACCTCTGGAGAGAGAGTCTCAACTGAGGAGTTTCCCAGGCCAGACTGATCTGTGGCCATGTCTGTGGGGATTGTCTTCATTGATGACTAGATGTGGGAAGGACCAGCCCCCTGTCAGTCACAGCATCCCTAGGCATGTGGGGCTGGGATATATAAGAAAGCTAGCTGGACATGAGCCATTGAGTGAGCCAGTAAGCAGTGTTCCTCCATGGTCTCTGCTTCAGTTTCGGCCTGAGTTCCTCCCACGACTTCCCTCAATGATGGAATGAGACCCAGAAGTGTAAGCTTAAATAAACCCCTTTCTCCCCTAAGTTGCTTTTGGATCATGGTGTTTATCACAGCAAAATAAAGCAAACTAGACTAGCACCTGAGTGTAATTTGACTTGCTTCATGTAGAATTTTACCTAAATAGTTCACTGAGAGGAACCTTGTATGTTCTTTTGTTCAAGTGAGAATAAGATACTCCCTATTATAGTGGACGAACCACACACACACACAAACAAATCCACTGCCAAACAACCTCAAGCTATATTTTATTTGGGCTCCTTCCCCATATGACCAAACATTCTGTGGAAGTCTTCAGGCATACAATTGCTTAGCTCGGCCAGGATATGTGTCTGAAGCATCCACTGATCATGTTCCTATTTCTCCTTTTCACTAAAAGGCAATTAGGAACACATAGGAATACAGAAATAGTATCAGTAGTATAAAAAAATGTAAGATCCAAAATGAATCTAAAAATCTCTTGCACAAAATTGTGCCTCGGCTGCAATAAAAGTTGATTTTCATGTAGCCACTTTCAGGCGGATCTAGAAGCAACATTGGCAGGAAGGCAGGCTAGCACAGCCACGGTTCCAATATTGGAAATGAGAGATTGTTAGTACATGGAGTAACAGAAGTGGAAATAGACAGTTCTCACTAAACCAAAGCTTATCTTGTCCTCTTTTAGTATGATTGCTTTCTTGAAATCCTTCTAACTCAGGGCTAACTGGATTTCAAAATCTCCTGCTACTCAGCAGAATATGACTACACAGGCACCACATGGACCACTATAAGCAATGTGTACAGGTCTTCAGACTTGCTGATAAGTGAGTGAAAATGGACAGAGGACTTACATGAAGAATTCATGAAAATTTCAGAAAATAGCCACCTACAATAAACTTGCAATTTAAAAATGTTCATTCATCTACAAAGGAAATTTCTAAGATAATTCATGAATGGAACTAGGAAAAGGACTGTACATTGCATTTTCTCTTTCCTTGAAAATAGTTTCTTAAGGAAATTAAAAGTAGTAGCAAAAATCCATGGAATATGGTCTCTTTCCCCAGCATCCAACAATTACCAATAACTCCTCAGCTATGCAGGAACTCCGTTAGCATCTCCCCTATGAACGCTGAGATGTTGTCTGTCTTGATCTTGTGCAAATCTTATACATGCAGTCACAGCTGTTGTGGGTTCATGTACGCAATGTCCTACCATGTCTAGCAAATACTATTTTGGTTAAGACATTCAGTAGTTCTGACTCTTAAAAATTTATTCCCCCTCTTCCACAATGATCCTTGATGGTCTTATACTTATGCACATATAGGCAATGTTAAGTAGAGTCACTGGATTAAAAACAAAAAAGCTCATGAAATTGGTAGGAAAAAGTGGTGGGAGTGTGAGGAGGAATTGAAGGGGAGGAAATGGGAGGTGGATTTGACCGAAACACATTATATACATGCATGAAATTCTCAATAAACTTTGGAAGGCAAAGTTTAATAAAATAAAATTGAAAGAAAAACTCCATATAAGGTAAAATTAGCTTTGCCACAGGTAGTTTCTTAATAGCAGGACATCTTTTTCCTTTCCATCCTCCAAAGTTCCATGCCCCCCACCTTCCTGTAAGCATAGTACTGTGATAAGAGAAAAAAACAAACCCAATAATCATGGCCCCATCCCTTGTGCTGCTAAGATAGAGCCAGCCATCAGATCATACCTCTGTTGTTTTCCCAGCAAGTGCTTACTGTACCTCTTAGGCCCATAAGATCATGGGGGAAAAGACTGCATTTTTATTTCTCAGTGACCTTTGAAAGGGAAGTCATGAATTTCAAAATGACATTGATAAATCAGTCAATTTATGACCTGATTAATACTTCACCCTTTAGTCTTTCCATGTCTCTTAATTGCCCCTTGAGATGGATGAATAGAGTCATTTTGTACTATACAAATTTAGAATGTAACTTCCTGAAAAGAGCCTCTTTATAAAAATGATGATAAATTGGTTTCAGAAAAATAGAAACCTGAATAAATCTGTAGGCAAGTCTATCACATTCTGTTCAGAAAAATCTCAGCAGACATTAAGAGAAGGTCATGAACTTCCTGTCAGTGTGGTTTCCAGGTCTCACTATTAAGGACTATTCTCCAGTCACCTGGGGATGAAGAGTTGATGCAGGAAATGATCATAGCTGGAAGAATTAAGAACAGTGGCAGGACTGTGGAGGTGGCTCCATCAGTACAGTGGAATCGGCCAGTTCCAAGTTCAGTGAGAGACATTGTCTCAAAAATTGAGGTAGAGAGAAATCAGATGGCCCTTTACTGCTGGATTCCTCAGGCGCCCACACAACCCCCCACACATACCTACAAAAAACCCTAAGTAAATATTTTCAGTAACCATTACTGTTTTGCTGAATACCTGATTGTTTTTGCTTTCTGTGGTTTTTTGCTTTTTTGTTTCTTTGGTTTTGTTTTTTAGTGGTTTTCATTTTTTTAGTTTTTTTTTGTTATTGTTCTTTTTTTTTTCTGTAGCCCCAGCTGGCCTTGAACTCAGTATGTAGACCAGGTTGACCTTGATCTCACAGAGGTCCACTTGCTTACACCACCTGAGTGGTGGGATCGAAAACATGCATCACTATGCCTGGCTGAATATTTGTGTCTTAAAACAGTCTAAAACTAGATACCCAAAATGTGGTTTTGGTCTTTCTAACTTCACTATTAACAAAAGGAAGGCATAGGCTCTCTTTCTCCTGATGGAAAAGGAGAAAAAAATATTAGCATTTTCATTCATGTAACAATATTAAGAAATATAAGTGCAGGTTTGAAAGGACACTGAGGAGACCAGAGAGCAAGACATGACTCCTCCCTTCAGGAGGACTGAATCATGAATTGAGAGAAAGAGGAACAATCTGATCAATTAAGGACAGCACAGTGTGCACTGAGAGTACAAAAAAAAACACATTTCAGTTAGACTTCATGGAGCCTGGTAAAGCCAGTTGCCATGGTTCACATCTACAGTCAAGGTACCCAAATTTTCAGGTTAAGGCCAGCCTCGGCTACGCAGTGCAATCCTTTCTCAAACAATAACAGACAAACTAGACAGGGTAGAATGTAAGGGACATCTAATTTGAGTTGTAAATCATAAACCATCGTTATCTAGATGAAAACAATAAGAATATTTAGAGAAAGAACAGTGTTTCAGTTACTTTTCTGTTGCTGTGATAGAAACATTGACCAAAGTAACTTATAGAAGGAAGAGTTTATTTGAGCTTACTGTTCCAGGGGAATTACAGCCCATGATGGGGTGGGGGTGGGGGCAGGTGGAGGGCATGGTGGCAGGAGAGGGCTGGAACAGGGCAGAAAACAGAGAACCCACATCTTCAATGGGCACAGGAAGCAAGAGGGCTACTGGAAATCTGGAAAGGCTTAAGAACTCTCTAAGCCCTCCCAAAGTGATGTGCTTCCTTTAGTACAGCCACACCTTCTAAAATCTCCCAAAACAGCACCACCACCAAGGGACAAAACATCCAAATACTTGGAGCCTA
The DNA here is from genome assembly GCF_000622305.1 of Nannospalax galili. NCBI lineage: Eukaryota > Metazoa > Chordata > Mammalia > Rodentia > Spalacidae > Nannospalax > Nannospalax galili. The sequence continues at coordinate 2,228,022 of NW_008352891.1, forward strand.
TGGGGGACATTAGCTTTGAAACCATCACAAACAATGTGGTATAAGAATTTATCAGTGCCTGACAATCCTGTCTAGACATCTGGGATAGGTGCACCATATGCAGATCCATTTTTTTTTTTACAACCCAACCTCATTTCTCCAACGTGGAACATATCAGTCAGAAGTCATATTTGTATCTGCCTTGCAAAGCTGTGCTTCCTAAAGTCAGGTTGCTTGAGATATATAGTCTACATACTGCCAATGAGTCCTGACACTATATGTCTGAAGTGGGCAATGTTTAGGATTTGAATGGCTGCTTGCAATGCTGCAATATTCAAGTACCTGGTTTGTTGGTCTTGTCTCCTTGGCAGGATATAGAAAAAAAATCTTTATTTTAGTAATAGATTGGACTGTTGTCCCTGAAAGATATGCTCAAATCTGAACCAGGTCTTGGGATATAAACTTATTTGGAAATAGATCCTCTGCAAATGTAATTCAGGTAAAATGAGATTGTTAGAGTGAGCTCTCACACAGCATGCTTGGGATCCTATGTGAACCAAAGTTGCCAGGAAAACTGAACATTCTACAAAAGCTAATCAACTGACTAGAACTTCAGTGATTCTGGAGAGTTCAGAACGTTACAGGTCCAGAGCCTAATTACCATTTATCTTGGACCATCATTAGCCCCCTAAAAAGCCACTCCTTGACCATCTGTGTTTCTGACTTAACATCCCGTGACTAACAGAAATCTTGTGGAATGTATTAACTTAGCAGACTACCAGGTCCCACCAAGCAAAGAATGCCATCTGATAGCATCTGAGGCCTATATTAAACATCCTCCCCCCATACTGCTTTGCCATGATGCCTACTGAATGCTTCCACAAATGTATTTGAAATGTGTCTTGGTTTATGGCTTTTCTTTATTCTGTTAATATAAAAACTCCATAAATCTGTTACCATATTTTAGTATGGAATTTGGGGCAGTATGAACCTGGTTCCAGGGATTATGGTCACTCATATTTGGCTCCAGAGTAAACTATCTCATATCCCCATTGAGATGCGCGTTATGCTTTTGTGTCGACAACTGACAGAATCAGGAGGAACTGAACATAAATATTACAGGGATGAATGTCAGGTGAATTATGACAGACACACAGGGAAAGCCATTTGTGACAGAGGCAGGGACTGAGCTGCTATAGCTGCAAACTAAGGAAACTAAGAATCATCAGCAGACCGCCAGCAGCTAGCAGAATCAAGGCAAAAATTGCCCCCTCTGATGGGGGAATCAGCCCTGACAATATCTGAATTTCAAATTTCGATCTTCTGTGCCTGTGAGATGTAAACGAAAGTTTGCATTGTAGAATTCTAGACATGGGCTGGAAAACAAACCAAGACTCTTTTGACTTCTTTTTTTTTTTCATATACAGTCTGATAACTTATGTTCTAGGTAACTCAATAAATCGAAATTTCTACAGTAGCCCAGACAGAGGGTATAAGAAACTCAGTGACAAGCAAGATCTGAGAAAAATGAGCCAAAGTAGTAGAGTTAGACTGAAAATGGACTCGAGTGGCCTTCAGCTGAGGACAGGAAATCAGAGGCCGTTGCTTGCCCTCCTCTTCCAGAACATCTGAGGGCTTTGGGAAACCTCTGAGGAGGTTTATAGAGAAACCACGAATCCATGGTAACTCTGTGGTGCAACTTCAATAGTTACGTCACAGGCAATAAAAAGTGAACACTGCACACAATAACACAAACCATTTGAGACAAGGTATTTTCATTGGATGTTGAAAGTGGTAGTTGATACACTTATTTTCTCCTTTTAAATGAGAGTGGGCTAGTAACTGGCCCAAGGTCACTCAATCGCACAATGACAGAATGAAATTTCAAAGCCAGGGCCATCTGTCCCAATATTTCTATTTGTTTTTTACCTTCATTCTTTATCACTGCCCTGATAAACTGACAAATTTATCTTCCAGGAAGCTTGAAGATATGCATCTGTAAGTATGTATTTGTATGTTGTGTATGTTGTTTTTATAAATTTTTAAAATTTTCAAGTGCTATAAAGATTTTCCTTAATATTTGTTGGAACATTAGATTATCATGACGAAACTATTATTTCTCCCTGTATATTTATGCTTTTATTTTCTATCTCTTATTTGTCCAAAATAAACTAATTATTAAAGATATAATTTACTGTATAAAAACATAGGAGGATTAGTTTTATAGATAATCAACTGAGACAACACATTGTGCTGTTGTTATAGCCTTAAAAAAGTTAAAAAGAGAAATTTCATCAGTGGACATTTCTTAGAAAGTGGAAAGATCTGTGATGATGTAAAGAAGAAATTACGAAGAATTTTTTTATTTTTTATTTTTTAGAAGAAGCATTTCATTACAACTTTAACATACTCTATAAGTTTTATATAGCTTAAGGGAGATGTGATTAAAGGTCTTTAAGTTTTCTTGATATTTCATTCTGAACATATCTTAGCATGTGGTCAATATCATAGCTTAAAGTCTAATTATTAAGAAATGATTCAGAAACAGACAATAATATTAATATCCACTGTTTGTCATCATACTATTTAAACACAAGTGGCCATGTACACTGCCTTTGCTTGAAGAAAATTTTGACAAAAATGTAAGATTTCTCATTTATAAAATTTCTTGTAGCAACAAGAAAATTAAAAGCAGTTATATTTTGTAAATGAAAAATATGTAAATAAAAGTCATTTTATACCAAAAAAAAATGCATTCCTGTCATCCATTGCTACTCACCCAACAAGTGAAAGGCACAGTGACAGACTATTTTCTTTTATCGGCTCTAATAATCCATTATATCAATACAGAAAAAAGGAATTTTTTAAAACCAGGTTAGATTCTAGCACCCAAGCCCCTCGAGGGGTCCTACTCCTTTGCTTAGTTTAGCATGAGGAGCCTACTACAGCCACAGAGGTAGAACGACGTGGGAGGAACAAGGAAGGTAGAAAAGTAGTAGAACGGTTTCCCTCTGATCCTTAAATGCAATTCAGTGACCTCCAATTATATTTCCTTCTGAAAGGGACACTATTTATTCATCAGAACTCAGAGCGAACCAGGAAGTTCTCGAATACTGGGAAGTAGAGAAACTTGACACACTCAAAATAATTTAACAATTCAGAATCCAGCAATGGGAGCTGGAGACGTGACACAGTAACTATGAACATTTGCTGCTTTGCAGAGGACCCGTTTCAAGACCCAGCCCCCACAGGGTGGCTCATAACTGCTTGTAACTCCAACTCCAGTGAATCCTAATCCCATTTCTGGCATCCATCCATCCATCTTTCACACTTTTGTGCAGACATACACAGGAAATGGAAGCCACTCAGCTAGTAGATGGTTTGAAAGGAGAACCACAAGATATATATATATGGCTCAACTCTGCTCTTAATTCCATCAGTGTATATACTTATGAGGAAATTGGGTTGATAAATCCCTGAACTACCTACCTTAGTGAGTGCTTATGACAGCAGATATATAATTATTTGAAAAATGTGCAACAATAAATAATTAGAGTATAAATGGAGGAAATTTATTTATTCAGTTTTTCTATAAAGAAAATGTTATCTATAAAACTTCTGTGACTTAAACAGTTGAATAAACTTTTCAATGTATATTGAAGGACATAAAATATAACATATACTGTTCTGAGTATCTTTATACTATGACTACAATATTATCATATTTTGGCTAAGATAGTCGAAAAATATAGAAAGACTTTTTACAAAGATTTTATATATATATGCATAATTTATGTGTCTGTGTGTTGTATGCCATGTTTGTCTGAATTTCCAGAGGCCAGAAGAGACCATCAAGTCCCCATGAGACTATGAGTTGGAGTTGCAGGGCTTACTTAGAGCTATATGGATGCTGAGAACCAAACTCTGGTTCTTTGGAATACCTTTGGGACATCTCTCCAGACCCACGAATATTTTTAATGACCTTGATCAAACATATAATTAATGGGCAGGTCTCTTATTGCATGTTTGCTGAACAATAAACAACTCCAAAGGGCCAACTCTCTGCAAGGTCTCATTAATTAAAGTTGAACAACGAGAATAAAAGAAGAGAAAAGGCTTAAGTAATTGGCATGGAAGAGGTCTTGGCATTATCTTATATCTCCTCAAAAGAATGTTAAGACTTAAGTGTTATTTCAGTTCCATAGGTAGGTTATCAAGACCAGAGAAATCCTTCCACTTGCTTATGCCCACATACACGTTTACATGCAGAGCTTAGAAGCCTGTCCAATGTCAATAAAATGAAGTTTTTGAAAAAACATAGTTTCCTACACAGTGAAAGCAAATAAAACCATGAAAAATAGGACACATGGATGACAAGAGGGTCAGAACATACCAGAGTAGTCACTGATAACATCAGTGAGCAGAGGTCAGGAAGCTGCAAATACTAGTGTTTGAAATATGCCTGTGAGGTAGTCAGACAGTAAGATCTATGTGGAAGACTGAGGAATTTCCCACAAGACTTAGAGGCTGAGGGGTGGGAAAGGTCAGATGGCTTAGGTGACATCCCACTTGTTCATTCATTATAAGAGATTTAGTTGAAAGTAAACCTGGGGCTAACTGAACACAGAGTCAAGATTTGAATCCGAACTTCTGATAATAATTTTGCTTTTACTTGAGTCATCAAAACTTAGGGATTCATTACCCAGATTAGAGGGTTTTTTCCCCAATCAAGCAGTCTAGTCCTCTGCCTTAGGCAGTATTGTTAGAATTTGAAATTGAATGAAGCAGAGTAAGTATAATGTGTTCTGTTCTGCTTTTCACTGTTTATTTATTTATTATTTTTTGGACAGAATTCCAACCTTAAAGTTGCTGTGTAGTCAATGATGACCTTAAACTCCTGATCCTCCTGCCTCTGCCTCCCCAGTGTTTGGATTACAGGCATATAGAACTACACCTATCATTTTGCAGTGCTTAGGATCAAACTCACTGCTTTTGTGTGGGACCCAAGCGCTCTACCATCCCCAGCCCCACTATGTGATAATAGGCTCTTAACAAACAAGTTGAACTTACAGTAGTCACCCTTTAGAGATTTTAAGGACAGACCACTGGATATCATTTTGTAAGATTGCATTCACGCTTTAATCCTATTAAATATGCTATATGCTCAGCTTCAGATAAGACATTTCACATCTCAGATTTTCTGACTTGAAATTAATAATATCAAAACTGTCAAGTAATATTTATACTTATAATAGAAGTTGGTAAATAAAGATCCATGGTCTAAATCTGGCCCATTGTTTATTTTCACTAATAAAGTGTTAAAGCAGCAGTGTCACTGATCAATTTGTAGATATCCTTATCGTTTTGTGTTGTAGCAACAGAAGTAAATAGTTGCTAGAAAGTTGATGTCACTAGCAAAATCCAAAGTATTTACTCTGTGGCCATTTACCTAAAGAAAATGTTACAAATTTTGGTTCATAGTCTATAACTTATTTATTCCTTAGGTAGCACTGTGAGGTATTTAGTACTATCCATATTCTAAAAACATGGAACCTGAAATAAATAGTACGTCCCAGTATGTAAAAGTATGGAGTGGAGGAGTTGGTATTAAAAATAACCTAAAATGCTAAAATTGAATATCCATAGTATTATATCGGAAAGTCTCTGAATCTGTCCTTAAAAACAGTACATCCCTACAAATCTATTCTTGAAGTTCTGTGGAATGGGCTTCAAATCCTGACTCTCTACTCTTGTCTCTGTGATCTTGTAACAACTACTTAATTTGACCCCCACTTTCCTTATTTTTAAATTTGGGACAACTACACTTATTTTGGATAATTTTGCTGTGAAATTTAAAGAGTGGGTCCCCAATAAAACATGGTATCTCATGAGTGATAATTCCAGGGAATACAAATTTTTGTTTTCAGAAATTCATCTACCAGTTTTATGTTATAATTTATCTCCTTGCTTAATTTCTTTTCCACTTTTTCTTTCCCCTAGCACTGAATTTTATCAAGGAAATGGTCAGTAGTCTGGACCTTCCTACACCAATCAGAAATCAAGAAAATGCCCTACAAACACACCTGCATGTCAGTATGATGGAGGGAACTCCTCAGTTGAGGTTCCCGCTCTCAAATTATGTCAAGTTGACAACTAAGCTAACTATGACACCACCTTAGAAGTAAAAATTGTTTTTTCTTGCAGTCTACGATGTCTAGGATATGAAGGTCAGTACATCTCTCTCTGGCTACAACTTAGGGCCTGTTGTGGTTCTAACCACCACCTCGGTACTCAGCTTACACACCATTTCATTCCTCCTTGATAGAATCACTCTTGTGACAAAAATGAAACTTTTGTGCTATTGTATTAAGATATATGGAATATTATTTCTTAGATGATGCTCCCAAATCATTCTACAACCAATTGAGGGAATTGGTTTTCTGAATTGTGATGCTTTTCACTGGGGCAAAGAAATGAACTTACATGAAACATCATTGAATTGTTATATCACACCTTCCCTCTGCAAATTTCTTATTTTTTCTTCGTTACCACAAACACTTAATTCTCTTAAGGATGACTACTTTGTCTTGTGCACCCAAACCTTAGACCATTAAGTATTGTTTTTGTTTTTTTCTAGTAAACAGCAATCAGTACCAAAGAAGTATCCTCAGACCTCAGATTCCTCCCGTGGGGATCCTGACTCCCACCACTGAAAGGCATCTACCAAAGGCCTAATCACAGATCTCAGCATGAGAGGGAACTCTTGTCACTTTTCTTTTTCTATCACTGAGGGTTAATGAAAAGCTTAAACATTATTTCTAAAGAATATTTCATGTTGAATTTTGTCAAAGGCCTTCTCTGTACCTACTGAGATGACCACGTGGTTTTTGTCTTTGAGCCCATTTATATGATTTATGACATTTATTGACTTACATATATTGAACCATCCCTGCATCTCTGGGATAAAGCTGACTTGATCACGGTGGATGATCTTTTTGGTGTGCGTTCGTATGCGGTTTGCAAGTATCTTGATATGGGTCTATAGTTTTCTTTTTTGATTGTATCTTTACCTGGCTTTGGTATTAGAGTGATGCTGGCTTCATAGAAGGAATTTGGAAATTCTCCCCCCATTTCCATCTTTTTGAATAAATTAAGTTGGATGTAGATCTTCGTTAAATGTCTGATAGAATTCTGTTGTAAATCCATCTGGTCCTGGGCTTTTTTCAGTCGGGAGGTTTTGTATTACTATTTCATTTCTTTTTGTGTTATGGGTCTGTTTAAGCTGTTAATCTCTTCTTGGTTTAGTTTTGGTGGTTCCCATGCTTTTCAATATCTTCCCTATGTCTTACAGTGTTTATACTGAGTACAGTATTGTATAACTGTAATGATTGAACTGTAAACCTAAAAATTTACAGCCAATTTTAAAAGAGATGCATCTTAGCTCAGGAAATTGTTATTGAATATGTCAATGCTGTTGTAATGAAATTCTTCTTCTAAGTATGAGGTCATTAAAAAATAATTTAAAAACAGAATATTTCATATTCTCTTGTTATGTTAAAAATGATACTGGTGACATAAAAGAAAGAAAACGAGGGGCACCAACAAAGGGCATTCTCGGTTTGTTTGATGTGCTCACACATGCAGACATAATATATATTCAATATTTCTGTTGCATAAGTGTTTTCCATTGAGATGCTCAGTACATTAGTTTCTAGCCCTGAGGTCTCAGTTTCTAGTAAGGGGAATTACATAATAAACACTAAGTAGGTCTTACTTTTTATGATACTAATGCACTTAAATCATTTAGGTTGAAACTTTTTTCTTTTTTAGTGTATTTATCTTTTCCATCTTTTTATACCTTATTTCAAAATTGTTTTAGCTTTAGCTTACACGCCAGTGCCTTCTACTGCCTTAGGGACTGGAGATGCAAAATTGGCTGTATAATTCTTTACCTCAAGAGATGTGAAACTTGGAAACCTCTAATATATTTTGGACAGATGTAGAAGTTGTTTATGTAAGAAAAGTAATCATTGATTCATGATAAAGGCTTTTAGCACACAAACAATGAACTTCCTTTTTTGTTTCCTTAAGAACATAGAAAGGACAATAAGAAAGAAGGAAGGAAGGAAGGAAGGAAGGAAGGAAGGAAGGAAGGGATGTATTAGTGTTTCTGAATAAAAGGAAGCCTTTAAAATTTTTAAAAAGACTTTAATTCTAAGACTTGAAAGGTAAAGATATATTTCTTAGGTGTCTAAACCTGAAGATGAAATTTTGAGAAAACAAAGAAACACGTGAAATATTCAAAATCTAGGAGACATAGCATTGTGTTCTGAACAATACATTGCTTGAGGGATGTTTG
>NW_008352891.1:2236464-2250157 GCF_000622305.1 Nannospalax galili
ATATTAAGAAAATATTAATTTGGCAGATATAATCATTTTAAAAATAATTTTTGTTCATCCACATAATGGATTTAATATCTTGGCTTATTAATACTTATTTAATACCCTTAAAGCATTGTCATATCGTGGTTATGTTTTCTGTACAGGAGGATGGTTTCAACAACAGAGCAGATGTAGCTGGAGAATTTAGTGATTAAAGTCATGGTGGTCAATGTAGAAATCACTGTGGTGACCTCGCTGACTGTCAATGATAATCTCAGAAAATAATGACAAATGGACAAGACACTAGACATGTTACATGAGAAATTATTTAGTTACCAAATATTAATGGAGCCTATTGAGTGGATCTCATAAAGGTCCAAGGCAAATAAGCAACTTTCTTGTTTGTGAATTCCCCATGACCTCCCAAACTCCCTACTGCATCATTCATTACTGACAAGCTTATTTTCCTTGCTGCACTACCAACTATAGACATACTGGAGTGTGAAGAACAGTTTAGTTGATCAATACATAGTTTGGGGAATGATAACTGGCAAAATTTGCAGAGCTGTTCAATCTAGAATACTAAATAGGTTCGTGGGAGTGAAGCAAATGTGCAAGATTCGCAAGTACATGAAATGCCTCTGGCTTCATGCACACGTCTACCACACAAGCCTGTGTCAGCAGTCCAGAGAGAACTGGGCTAGAGCTAGACCCTCTTCTTGGTCTTTAACACAGAAGAGGTTTTAGGACAGGAATTATTCAGCATTTTCCAGTTCAAACACTTTTCATCTGAGAAAACTGATATAACCTGGGTTCATGGTTATAGAAAATATGAATATAAAGAAAACATTAAAATATATCAAAACATTTTTATTTTTGTGTTTTATTTTAAAACAATTATTTCGTATACAGATGATTTTACTATTTATTATAAACAAAAGCATATCTATATACTGTTGTGATGAATGTTCACATTACAACAAATGGTGCTGGCAAAATTGGATCTCCTGCAGAAGAATGAAATGACCCCTATCTTTCACCCTGCGCAAAAGTCAACTCAAATGCATCAAAGACCTCAATATAAAACCTGAAACTCAGAAACTATTAGAAGAAAAATAGGCACCATCTTCCAAAATATAAGCATAGGAAAAGGCTTTCTAAATCGGACACTAGCTGCCCAGGCACTAAGGTCAATGATCAGTAAGTGGGAGCTCATTACATTACAAAAAGTTTCTGTATAGCAAAAGAAACAACCAAGGAAGCAAAGAGGAAACCCACTAAGAGGGAGAAAATTTACACCAGCTACACATCTGACAGAGGATTAATTTCCAGAATATACATAGAACTCAAAAAATAATTAAGAAAATAAATGAAAAGATGCATGATAGACCTAAACATAGATGTCTCAAATGAAGAAATAAAAATGGCTAAGAAACACCTTAAAAGAGCTCAAGATCCTTAGTAATTAGAGAAATGTAGATAAAAACCACTTTAAAATTTCATCTTACCCCAGTCAGACGGGCAAAGATCAAGAGAACAAAAAACTCCAAAGGCTGGAGAGGATGTGGAGAAAGAGAAATCCTCATTCACTGCTGGTGGGAATGTAAACTCATACAATCACTATGGAAAGCACCATGGAGAACCATTAAAAAAAAAAAAAAGAATCTAGTGTATGATCCAGTTATACCACTCCTTGGCATTTACCCAAATGACTCATCATATGGTAGAGATGCCTGTACATCTGTGTTTGGTGCTGCTCTCTTCACAATAGCTAAGAAATGGAAACAATCTGAACGTCCTTCAGCTGATGATGCTTATTGAAAATGTGGTTCATCTACACAGTGGAGTTTTACTCAGCAGTGAGAAAAGATGAAATTATGAAATTTTCAGGTAAATGGATGGATCTAGAGAGTCTTAAGTGAAGCAACACGAATGCAGAAAAGCATGTGAAGTACGTTCTTCCTCATTTGCAGATCATAGCACAAATCCCTAATATGTGAGTATATAAATTCTGATGTAACACCAGGAGCCAGGAAAAGAGAAAGAGTAGGGAACAGATGTACCTGAGGGAGGCAGGAAAAGTGGAGGTAATCAGTGGGGAGGAGAGGAGGGAGGGACATGCAAGGGGCCATGATGTAGGTGAGGGAGGGAACTCAGGAGAGGAAGGATGGTGGAAGTTAGGAGGTATCATGGGGAGGGGAGGGAAAATGGGGACACTGTGACTAAGGAGGGAGGGAGGGGGGAGACCAGATGGGAGAAAAATTAGTGGAGATGAATGAATCTTAGTGGGCTAGGAAACCTAGAGGGAAAGGTGATGCCCTCAAAACAATATAAGAAATGCACATAGAGTGTCTGAACATTCATGCATATGTGTACTTTGGAGCTGTTTGACAGGTAACATAGTGCCAGACAGAAGAGACATCCCTTAGTGTGGTAGGTATAGGTGGTCAAGGAGACTCCCACAATAACACAGGATATTGCCCAACTTCTTGGTTATCACCCAGAACTAGTAGATAAAACCCTGTTCTTGAGGAAACGACATACTTAGGGTACAGGACTTGAAACAATGGAATGGGGACTGACCTGGAAGTCTTCTAACAGAAGTTTGGCTAGCATAACACTAGATGATGATATTCAAACTCCCAAGGAAGAATAACAATCAGTGGTCCATCCTAGACCTGAATCCTAATAACCAAGGCAACTGGCATGGCGAACTACTTCTATTAGTGCAGTAATGGCACTGTTATCTGGGGGACCATTAACAGCTATTTAATTGGACTTAAAAGTCCTCTGGATGGGAGGGAACTCATGGGTGGAACTATAAACTCAGCCAAATACACATGGCAGGATAGGACATAGATTCTGAAGAAAACCCTCTCATATCTGAAGAAAAAAGAAGCTTCTTTCTACATGCTAAATATTGATCCTTATATTTACAGACAAGCATGTCGTATAACACTCATCAAAGGAGCTACATTTTGCAACAGATGGAGGCTTCCACAGAGTTGCACATCTGGTCAGACATAGAGAACATAAATCTGAGAGATGCCCAGTACTAGATGACACATTTGCATTGAATATCTATAACAAAAACTCATATACCATAGCAAACTAAGGGGTAAAGAGAGAGCTAATGCATCCCTCAACTCATACCAGTGAGGCTTCCTTGTACAACAGAGTGTGATGAACACAAAAGGCCGCAACTGGCCACGTTTTGAAGAATAAGAGACTGTAGAGTGTAGCCTTGAGACCCACCCAAGGCTCAGGGATCATTGCAGAAGAGGGGCCGGAAAGATTGTAAGAGCCAAGGCTGGTTTATGAACACAGGGAGGTGTAAGCTTCCAGGCTACGGGAGGCTTGCTTGTGTGAACCTGTGGCAGTGGTGGTATCAAGTGTGGCACCTGTGTCAGCTCAATAAAACAAGGGCCCAAAAGGGAGATCAGAAATAGGTAGCAGGCCAGCAGTAGATTGAGAACTATTTGAGGCTGATTGCTGCTGGGTGAGGAAGAGTATGATATACATATGACCACTCGATGGGCTAACTAGACTCCAGTGGCCATTTACACTGAAAGACATTTGGTTACAAACACCTGAATGAATAGGGCTTAGCACATACAGTAGAGTGCATGGGGTAGAGTGAATGGGGGAGATATGGATGGGGGAGGGGGTCTGGATCTGATTGGGAAATATATGAAATTTCAAAAGCTCAATAGTAAATAATAGTTAAAAATCAATCAACTAAAAATAGTTAAAACGCAATCAAGGGTGAGCCTTGGGTGGCTAAATATTTCATATTGCAGTACATATAACATCTTTAAAACTTAACATAGTTCGTCAATGCTTAGTTTTAAACCATCAATGCTGAGAACAATACTTGTCATGAACACCTAGTTCAAAATGTCAGAAGTGTGTTTATGGTACTTTCAGAAATGTTTGGGAATTCTGTCATAATCCAAAACAAAAATTCATTTAATGATTTTCCATAAAACTCAAGTAATAAACACAAAGAGCAATTTAAAAATCAGACATTCTAACAATATAGTAATAATTTACTAATTTGATGTATTTTTCAAATAACAGCAGGAAAGTATTAAGTCTTTGTTATTTTGTGTAACTAAACTGATAGGGAAAAGAAATATACCCATGCATTTAATGTCACTTTTGTGTATTTAAATGTTGTTTATGATTGATTTTATATTTTAAGACATAGTACTCACCTTATAGTTGTTTTATACATGCTTACTAAAATTTTGTTGAAAAGGGAATTAAAACTACAATGAGAAAGCAATTTTAAGAAACAGATACCACAGTTATCTAGAGGGACATCTGTTTGCAACTTCCTTACTTGCTGAAGCCACATCCGTGAAGGCTAGTTCTCCTAGTTTTACATAAAACTATGCAAAATGCTAAAGGGGAACATCAACCAATGATCCAACCCCAGCTTTAAGGGCACAGCAAACTATATTGGGGCAATAGTTGTACTTTTATCTTGGGGGTAATCAACAGCTACCTAATTGGACTTAAAACCCACTCAACAGGAGGGAAGTCATGTGTGATACTGTAAACATAGCCAAATAAACATGGCTGTAGCGGTCATAGATCTTAGAGAATATCCCAAGGCTGTCCCATCCCTAGACAAATGTAATTTCTAACTATGTGCTAAATACGGATCCTTAACTTTATAGATAAGTATGCCAGTCACAACTTATCAAAGAAGATTCTTTTTCAACAGATGGAGATTATTTCAGAATTCCACAACTGATCACATACAGAGTTTAAGTCAGTGAAATGCCCAGCCTTAAGTGACACACATTTACTGTGGACCCTCTATACCTAGGCTTACAGAACACAATAGAATAACGGGTAGAAAGAAGACTAATGCATTTCTCAGCTCTCATCAATGAAGCTCCCTCATGTAACAGAGGTCAGTGAACACAAAGGGCCACAAATGGACAAAGTGTAGAGAATAAGAGTCTGTAGAGTAGGACCTTGAACAGATCTCCTGTATTAAACTTCACCCACCAAGGACTCAGAGACCACTGTGGAAGAGGCAGAAAAAAATATAAGAGCCATGGGAGAAGGTCCATGACCATAAGGAAATAGACTTTTACAGGTTCCTGGGACCTTGCTCTTGTGAACTTATTACAGCAATGATGACAGCATACACAAGACATGCAAACTCTAGCAGACGGAAATAGAGCATAGAATGGTGGAAACGGGCAGCAAGTGCCAATCTTAGCTGAAGAACTGTTGGGCATCTGATTACTTCTGGGTGAGCAAGAGCTTATCTTCTGTGAGTGAGTGACTCTTGATAGACGGACTAGACCCTGGTGAAAGAACTTGAACTGAGGGACATCAGGGGACATTAACTTGACACAATAGGTCTTATCATAAATGACAGAATTCATGGAATCCTGTCCTGTAAGGGTGCTATGGGAGGACGCTGATGGGGAAAGGAATAAGATGCTATGTATGAAATAATCAAAATTTCAATAAAAAATAAACAGAAAATCCTAATTACTGCCTAAATTTTCTGCCTCTGCAAACATGCTGCAGACAAAACTTCCTTTAGGTAGTGTTAGGGTGCATAAGCACCTATGCTGGTAACACTGTAATCAACCAATGCTGTAACAATGCTGTGACCTACAAAAACTGTAACTGGACTGTGCTAAATAGCCTTAGCTGTCAACTTGACACACCTGGGTAGAGGGAGCTCAATTGGTGAATTGCCTCCATTGAACTGGCCTGTGGCCATGTCTGTGAAATATCTTCTTGATTGAGTGAGGTGGGAGGACCTAACGCACGGTGGGGAGGGCCACCCCTGAGCCAGTGGGCTTATGTTTTATAACAAAGCAGGTTGAGTAGGGTCCAGGGGGAGCAAGCCAGTAAGGAGCATTCCTCCATGGCCTGTGCTCCAGCTCCTGCCTCCAGGTTCCTGCCCTGAGTTCCTACCGTGGGCTCCATGATGAACTGTGACCCAGGAGATATAAGATAAAATAAACCCTTTCCTCTCCAGGTAGGTATTGGTCAGAGTGTTTTGTCAAAGCAACGGAGAAAAAACCTAGAACAAGGACTCAACTTAGGGCTTGAGTTCTTTGGGAGGAAACTCTATTCGAATCCACAGTTGGAAATAAACATTTCTGCTTTCTCCTCCTGGGTCTCTTGGTGCCTTTTCTATGCATGGTGGGTCCCCATGCCTCAGTTTCCCCTAACAGAATCGTTATGTTTTGATAGAAGAAGAAAACTTTATATGTCAAGTAAAAGCAGTGTAGTTCATAACACAAAACAGGTTCCACCCTAAGCCAGAGCATTTCAGGTCACAGTGTATTACATGTTGTGATGGTATACAGAGTTCAATGTGTGCATGCTGTGTATTCATAACCAAGGTTGTGGTGAAGTTGTAACTTGGAGGAGCATTTCCAGAAACAGCTCAGTTTCATTGTGTATTTGATATTGAGTTATTACATACACATATATAATTTTTGGTCTTTGAACATCCAGAACTTCCACCTTCAGTTGAATATCTCATATGGGATAGTGATTGTTTAAGAACATGAGATTTAGAATACCAGAATAAAGGATTTCTGCCCCAATACCTTGTCATTTACATTGAAAACTTCTTTATTTTCTCTTGCATGAATCTTGATTGTATTCTTTACCTGAAAACCACCACAGGGTTTTTGCTGGTTAAAGGTAATTGCCAATTTGACAGAATCTAGAATTACCTAGGGGCAGGCCTCTGCCACACCTGTAAAGGATGATCTATTTCATGGTTAGCTTTTGAGAATTTCTGTGAATGGTTTTCGTGATTACATTAATTGGTATGGGATGATCCATCTTAACTGTGAACAAGACCATGCCCTGACAGAGGATCCTCAACTGTATAAAGTGAATAAGCTACTTGAACACAAGCAAGCATGGTTTAGTCACTCTCGGCTGCTTGACTGAGGATGCAATATGACCAGCTCTCTCAGGCTCCTGCTGCTGTGACCTGCCTGCCACAAAGGCCTGACACTATGAAGCAAATAAAGTTTTCTCTCTTAGGTTATTCCTATCAGCATATCTCATCACATCAACCAGAAAAATAAACTGAGATAGGACTTCTGTGTAGCACTGTTGATGTGCTCTTCAACTAAGTCACCTTTAGCTGATAATCTCTTCAAGGAGCAAGCTCAAAAATGCTTTTCAAAATGAAGTTATGAAAAAGGTTTTTAATACAAAACATCCTATATATTTAAGGAATAAAATGAATTCTGTTGATTTTTTTAGGCGTTCTAACTCTAGCTGTTTTGTTGTTCTCAAATACCATGACAGCGTGCTTCCTTATGATTTAGGATATTGAATACTTGCAGTAACCAAAGCCAAAATTATTGTCTCATACAGTCATTTCTGAAATACTTCTTTGTGTTCAAGTAGCAAAATAGCAGAGAACAATTAAGTGTATCATTTCTTAAATGTATGATTTCAGAACATACTCATGATTAGTCAAATTTTATTTAATGAATATTTTTATGATATGCTAGTTTTATAAAAAACAATTCTATTCTAACTAAACCAGTTAGGAAACTCCTAAGATTTAAGTCCATTTTATTTATAACTCGCATCTCTGAAAAATAAGGAAAATTATATAATAGATAAAATAACAGTCATTATTTTACATTTACCAGGTACTTCAAAAGCATTCACTCATTTCATTTTGAACCCTAAAATACACTAAAAATATTGTAAAATAGCAGAGATTACTTTATACTGGAGCAAACTTTAAAGTCTACTGATTTATTTGCCCAATTCATGTACTTGGTAACTGTTGGACCTTGAACTTGAAGAGGACCAAATTCTATATTCTGTTCTTTCCATTTATCAGGCAGCAGTAGAGAAAACTTATCTCCCAGAAATGCTGCCTGAAAAGTATTAACTAGAAATACCAGTTGAGTCTCCTGATAATAATGTAATTACAAATTTACATTCATAACTTATCTTTATACGTTGATATATTTAACACTTTTTATAAATGTGCCCAGCTTCATTGCAATGATATAACTTGACGTGAAATACATGTTAGAATCTTCAAATCACCAAAATGGAATAACATTCCAGAAAGAAACTTTAAAAACATTGAGAAGAACTACCATTAATGTTCAGTATTGGGCAATGCTGTATGTTAAAAGCAGAGGCTGCATAGAGTAAAAGGTAATTCATCTAAAAACTACTACCTGTTTAAAAGAAAGACACAGACAAGCTCAGGAGAGATGGTTTGAGATTCTGATGCTCAATTTTTCTCTTTTAATCTAAAGTCAGTTGGTTTTTTGTTTTTTTTAAAGTCCTAAGGGTGGTGTGGAGAGATAATAAGGCATGTGCATAAATAATAATGGTCTCCAAGCTCATATTAACCTAACAAAATATGCTGCATGAAGGTGAAGAGAAAAGAAACCTGCAGGGCATGGTGGCCTCTATGACACTGAGGCCAGCCTGGTCTACATAGAAAGCTCCAGGCCAGCTGTGGCTACAGGGAGACCCTGTCTTAAAAAGACAACACAAACATACAAACACACACACACACACACACACACACACACACAACAAAACAAACAAAAAAAAACCCTTAGCATGTTCATTCTGTCTTAAATGATCACACAATTTTTATAGAGGGGATCACTTGGGCCCGGAGTTGAGAAGTTAAAAGCGCTTATTGCTCTCACTGAGGATCCAGCATCAGTTCTCAGCACTCACATGGTGGCTATCAGTAACTTCAGTTCCAGGGGATCCTGCTTCCTCTTCTGGCCTCTGTGTACAGTGGATGTACACAGTGCCCTTATGCACATGCAGGCAAAACAGTCAAAAATAGAAGAAAGACAAATTAAAAAATATTAAAAGGACAACACTTCCAAGAAACACCAGAAGTACTTTCAATGTAGTATCCATATATTGTTCATTTGTGTATGAAAGGATAATGGGAATTATTAAAATGTGTAATAAGTGTAGGAAAGAGAGACTGAGAAGACAGGGAGATAGAGAAAAGACATGCAGGAGATCTGCACAACAGAAATCTCCAAACTGGAGGGAGAAGCTTTGTCTCCACGATTTGCTCTTATGTAGCTCATTTTTAAAAATTAACACTATTGCATTTCTTTATTAACTACTATTACGATGTGAAAACTTGCATAGTAAAAAACTTAGCCTAACCTTAGAAATGGTCTAGTCTTTGTCCTTTGCCCCTGGCAGATGTCTGGAGGCCACTGACAAATCAAAATGTAAAATGTGCCTTAGAATGGAGTTATCTAGTGATACATTGAGGTAGGCACTGCAAATGTCATAAAAACGTAGAATATGATTTAGAATGGGGCTTTGAATGGTAAAGAATCAATTTATCCAAAACCTGAAAACAATAACATGGACATCATTTAGCCAATTAATATGGTGCCTAGTAAAGGACTTTGCACCCTGTAAGTGTACAATAGAAGAGCTGGAGAAAAGTAGAAACAAAAACATTCAACGTAAAGTCAATAATTAATAAGTAGAGAACATAAAAAAGAGACGCCATAGATGAAGGACCTCCAGACACCTAATTTCTAAGACGATGGACAGTATCTCCCATCCAGACACAAAATACAATGAATCTGTGCATCAACCAATCATTCCTTATATACACATATACATATAAGCTACGCTGTGAATCTAAGAGACACAAGAAAAGAACAGTGATAACAGTGATGCTTTGATATTTGTGTTGGAATTAGGTTGGTCCACAGTGGCTTTGATATTTCTATTGGTCCTAATTTGTCTGAAGTGCTTTATTAGCTGAATTGCTTCATAAGATTTCTTTGGGGCTAAAAAGGAGTTTGAGGGAAAATGCTAAGATCTGAAGCTTCAAGGTCAAGGTTTTGTTTCCATAAGTGTCATTTGTCTGTCTATACTGCCAACAGTCGTGTTTAGATGAGCTTAATTTCAGTCTTTCCTATGCACAAATTAAATAAGATAGGCCATAGCTAGATTTCTCATGCCCTTTCAAAATCAAAATGCCATGATTTGAATTTTTATTTAATCAACACTTTTTTGAATTTTTTATTTCATCAACTTTTAATATCTAAGATTTTGTATATTAATGTCATTCTTTCTAGTAGCCAATTTGCAATTCTATTTATTCCCAATTTTTGTTTCAGATAATAATCTGAATAAAAAGACCTAAATAAAGAAATATTAAACAACTTTTTTACATTCCTGTTTAGTTGTCAGATTAGACGTTCACAAGAACATAGTATGAAACTTTCCACTAAACTAATTTTTCTCTACCCACAGACTAGTGCAGCTCTCAGACCTTATCAGAGAAATTTCTTTTATGTATAACGGTTAGTGCAGAAACTCATAACGTAAAAGTGCAGAGAACAAGTGACTACATAATGGTCAGTCACCAAAAAGAAAGCATTAATGATTAGAAGTTTTCTAAATTAGATTGTCCAAGAAAAGGGAGGTGTCCGTGTTTGATCTCTGTTGCTGTAATAAAATACCCAACACTAAGTAAGTCATATGACCAAGTCACAAGAGGAGCTCAAGGCTTAGTGAGCTTGCCTAAATTACAAACAAGATAACAGAAGACTGAATTTTAGTGCACAATTAGGTAAAAGTCATTTTTCCAGGGTATATCCATATTGTAAAAGTCATTTCCACAAAGTTAAAGGCCCCGGTTGGCAAAAGATATACCTTAGACTTTGAGAAAACATGGATTACTGAACAAGGAAACTTTGACACTCAAATTCATGTAATGCTCTTGGCCTGAAAAAATGGTCATCCGTACGTGTCAGAAAGAACATACCCTGTGATGAAGATGGTGGGGTAGTTCAATAACACAAATCAATATGATATAGATTTGCATCCTTACACACAGACACATACATGCACACACACATACGCACACACCTCTACTTATATATACATATTAACACTTGGACATGCATGCATACAAATACCCAGGTACGTAAAAAACCACATGGTCAAACACACACATAAGCATGCATACACACATGCATGAATACATACACATATACACACATACCATCTATGTACACATACACAAGATGCACAAACATGCCACATATACATACATGCATGGACATGCTCATACAGAGTGTACATATAAACATGTAAAAACATGTTCATATACATATTCACACACACACACATACACACATATACACATGCCTGTACACACATACACACATACATATACACACATACACATAGACTAACACACACATGTATATACATACACACAGACAAACCTACACACATACATACATATATTACATACATGCAAGCATACACATATATGCATTTATGCACATTATATATATAAATATACACACATACATGCACATATGTCCACACATACACCTGTACACATACACACATGTCCACACATACATACACACATATACACATATACACACATATTCACATATACACACATCCACATGTATGTACGTGTTCACTCAGGTACTCCTGATTGCTCACAGTCTCTGGCTCCTACTCACAAGTCTATAGCTCTAGCTTTCTCCTACATGTGCAGAACAATAGAGCTAAAGTATTTGTCATTTTTTCCTTAGTTGCCGAATCTTCACAATTGTTTGAGAATGGGAAAGACTACAGACCATCTTCTGTTACATGATCAGGTTCTTTAGGCTTCAGTAGAACGAAATCTTTGTGACCTTCTTGCCCCTTCTTTCACCAGCTTTCTTTTCCCACAGAGGCAGCTCACGTAAACAGAGTTTGTCTTTCCTGGGGCAGTTTATGGAAAAAAAATGTATCTAACCTTCATTCTTCTTTTTGTCTAATAGCTAGGCATAGAACAATTTTCTGACCTATCTTGGCTGATGGAAGACCATGAGCCCCCATTTTATAAGGGTCCTGTCCCTAAGAGAAAGAAGTACTGCTCAGAGAGATCAAGAAGGATCTGGACAGTATGCCCTGCTGAGTCCCTCTGCCCAGGCTAGTACATGCAATTCCAGCATTTATCCAATCATGTTTCCATACAGAGTTTCATGTTGTAATCTGAATGCCTATGTAGTTTCCACATAAAATGTAAAGGACAAATTTGGACATCTTTGGTTGGGACAGTTGAATATTGGAGGCTTACAAGAAAGAAAACTCATTTATGTGCTAAGAGAAAAGTGTCTTCTTCCCCACACCAGAGACAAGTCCATACAGGTTCATACTTGGGACTCTTCTGGGACTTCACATACACACACACACACACACACACACTGAATAAAAGTGGTTATCATCACATACATACATGTAGTCCACATAGGATGCATATTTGCATTCTTTAAATGTACTTTGTAATAAACCAGTAAAAGAAAACAAAAAGCAAAGTTGGTCAAGTATAGTAAGAATTCAACTCAATGTGAGCTGTTCTAGCAAACAAAGTCCAAGGACAGGCTAACTGGTGCCTTGATCCATAAGAATCAGATGTTCCAAAGACTTTCATCTAATGGAGGGTAGAATTGACCCTGAGGCCTCAAATTCTTCCACCTGCACACAGGGTCATCATAGAGTTGTATTTAAGGACACACAGCATGTGCATCTTACAGATGTTGTTATCTACCTGCTGGTGGAAAGAACGTGCATCACTGAGGTGACAGGTTTTATGAGTAAATAGAGTAATTGAATTTGAGTTTATTTGGCCTAAGTTTCCTCAGTATAGGTAAGAGAATCGACACATGGTCACAGCATGGTTCATGTATCTATTCATACGCTTTCTGTGTGCAAGCCTAACCAAGAGTTCAATAGTTAGTTGGAGGTCGTTTTTTTATTAAAAAGATTATTTAATGGAGAATGGAGATTTTCACAACGATTTATTTACTGTAAGCATGATTATTTATTACATAGTTATCTACTTTTGATAATTCTGGCAGAAAATGAAGGACATTTACACAAGAATTTTAAATTGGATGGCGTTTTTCTCTAAATTATTCCTTTTATTAAATTTTCACAAATTTCATATATTTTGATCATATTTATTACCCCTCACCTTTATTATATATGTATTATATGTTATGTATATTTTAAAGCCGATCAAGTCAACTTTGTGTTCCCAAATGCTCTCCTGTGTGGGTCCATTCAGTGGAGCCTGGGTAGCCTACCCAGAGTTACACCTTCAAGAAGGTTGACACTTTCTGTCCCTGTGGCTATAGGTTGTCAATACACTCAGTGACATAAGATGGGAGAAATTATTTTTTCCTGTTCTCCTGTAAATTTTATCAAGATATTTCAGAGATGGGAAGATAGCCAGTCATCAAATTGGTTGGTACATATGCATGAGGATCTGTGTTTGGATCCCTAGGACCCATGTTAAAAGCCAGGCATGGTAGAACACACTTGCAACCCCAGTGCTGGAACACAGAATCATGAGAATCCTTGGGATTCACTGGCCACCCAGTTTAGCCGAACTGGTGAGATACAGATTTGAGAGATCCTATCTCACAAAATAAGGAAGAGAGCAATAGATGAAGATAAAATCAACTTCTGATCTCCACACATACACACATACACACAAGCATGGTCATGCATACACACACACACACACACACACACTCAACTTCTGAAATAGATAGATGATAGATAGATAGATATAGATAGATAGAAAGATAGATAGATAGATAGATAGAGAGATAGATTAGATAGATGATAGATAGATAGATAGATGATAGATAGA
>NW_008352891.1:2250313-2253257 GCF_000622305.1 Nannospalax galili
AAAAATCCACAAGCAAGGGGCTGGAGAGATGGCTCAGCAGTTAACAGCACTGACTGCTCTAGGAGAGGACCCAGGTTTCGATTCCCAACACCCACATGGCAGCTATGAACTGTCCTTAACTCCAGTTCCAGGGGAATCCAAAGCCCTCTTCTTCCTTCGGTGGCATTGCACGACATGGGTGCACTCACATACATGCAGACAATACTCATACACATAAAATAAAAATAATAAAATATTTTTAAAACAAAATCCACAAGCAAAGATATTTGGACCATGTTTATTAAGTGATAAACATCTCTTATTTTCCAGTTACATCTTCTGTCAGGCACCCTCAAAGACTCTCACACACTACAACTTGGGGTTGATGAACATTAACTTCAAATATTTGGATGACTACTTAATATTTTTAAGTACTTAAAAGATTAAATAAATCATCGCATGATGTATATTTAATTATAACAAATCATCACATTATGCATATTAGCAATAAAATCTTAGTCAATTAAATATTTGAAAATTAGGCCAATAGGAGACCTTTATAAATGCTTAAGTCTGTGAGAAATGTGCAGGATGCCCCTGGGCTCAGTGCAGCAGGATATGGCTATCTCATGAGGGTGAAACAGTTTGTCATTTGAAAATCACTCCTCATAACACCAACCTGCTCTATTTTTGTGGAGTTTTTGATCATCTTTATTTTACGAGGCTAATTCTATCTCATCATTCTTCATTCTCTGACTAGAACAGAAAGCAAGCAATGTGTGTATATGTTTGTGCATGTACTTGCTTATGTTTACATGAGAACTTCATAGAAGAGCAAGGGAGGTGAGGGTCCTCTTTGCCAAGTGAAGGAATGTGTATGCATTGACCACAGAGACTTTAAAAAGATGCACAAGGAAACCAATGTGTAATTTGCATTTATTTCTAATATGCAACCTTCAAACTGGGAGACATGCTATCTATGTAAATGTAAATACTTCACTTTTATATCATCTAATAGTTTATTGAGCTGTTTTAGGTGTTATCATTAAAGATCATGTTCTCAAACAAAAGGTTAAAAATGACTTCCTAGAATTGTCACAGGCACCAGCACTTCCAGGTTTAGGAAACAACACTCACAAAGGGACTCAGCCATAAAAGTTTTTACAATTCCCAAAACATCTTAGATGATTAATTCATCTACTCTTCCATTCTTTTACTCATTCAGCACAAAATATATGCCACACCCTGGAGATATAAAAGTAAGTAAATAATCTCATGGAACACTGTGTAATAGTGGGGAAATGGCAGGCAATTTGGCATGATTGCTTTATGCACTTTGGTCCTCTAATCAATTGATCCAAAATGTGGTTCCAGTAAATATGAAATAACTACTTTTGACTAAATATATGTTGTGCGAAAATGAGTAGAGGCTGCAGGGCAACAGTTGGGAGAGGCAGTAGTTGTCACATTAAAATGAAGAGTAGGGAGAAGAGGTTTCCTAAAGAGTGGGGTGGGGCTGCCTCAGGTCCAAGGAAAAGATTACGTGTAGCTAGGTCAAGCTGAGGTTGGGGGTTTTGTTATACAGTCTTATTATGACAATAGCTGAACTACAGAGAATTGGAAGAGGAGTCACTGAAGAGATTAGAAACTAGAGATTGTGAATTAACAGGCAATATATTCCAATAGATGAAAAGAGTGATGGTCAGGTTTGAACAGGGCAGGAGCAGTAACAGTCAAGACTAAAAAGAAGCCCAAACTGCAGGGCACATTTAACTTCTCTGATGTAAACATATCACCAAAAAGGCAATTTTGCATTTGTATCCAGGTGTCACTCCATGCAAGTTCATCCACTGGAGGCTAGTTAGCTAACCTAGAGTAACACGAAATCCAGTGGTGGGGGATGCAGGTGGGGGAGGGGGTCAAAATTTGTTAAGATCTATTATATGAAATGCACAAAAAATCAATAAAATTAGTTTTAAAGGTTATTTTATGTGATTCCAATTTTTGAATTCTACAAAAGTGAAAACTGTCTCCTAAGAAGGCATACCTCTGCTTATTAGAATCAGCACTGTTTGTGGAGGAAAGTCAATACTGATGTGGTAGTTCAGTTAGTTGCACAGTCTCATCACTGCCATTGATTCAGAGACACTGTATTCGTTTTTACATTCCTGGGTTTTTGTTCATAAGATATGAATTCATAGTGTCATTACTTAGCCAAGAGCACAAAAATGCCAACCCTGGATGCAATATAAATATACTTATATGTCGAAATCTAATGAGGTTATTAAAAACAAATGAAAATACAATTCAAGATAAACAGAATTCGTATTCCATTGAGGAAAGTAAATTATAATCTATCATAATGAAATTAAGTTCATAACAACTAGTCTTAAAATCAAATTCAAAAACCAATTGCTTTAAAAATTGAATACGGGCCTGAAGAGTTGCCTCAGCTGTTAAGAGCACTGACTGCCTTTGCAAATGACCCAGGTTCGATTCCCAGCACCCATATGGCAGCTACCAACAGTCCATAACTTCAGTTTCAGGGAATCCAATGTCTTCTTCTGACTTCCGAATGCATTGCACAACACAGGTACACTATACACCTGAAGGCAATACACTCTTAGACATACAATAAAAATAATAAATTTATCTGTTAAGAGCACTGACTGCCTTTGCAAATGACCCAGGTTCGATTCCCAGCACCCATATGGCAGCTACCAACAGTCCATAACTTCAGTTTCAGGGAATCCAATGTCTTCTTCTGACTTCCGAATGCATTGCACAACACAGGTACACTATACACCTGAAGGCAATACACTCTTAGACATACAATAA
This sequence comes from Nannospalax galili, assembly GCF_000622305.1. Taxonomy (NCBI): domain Eukaryota; kingdom Metazoa; phylum Chordata; class Mammalia; order Rodentia; family Spalacidae; genus Nannospalax; species Nannospalax galili. Next base: position 2,253,131 of record NW_008352891.1, read on the forward strand.
AAATAATAAATTTATAAATATCTTAAGAGTAAGATTCCAAAAATTTGTCTTAAGCTGTCATTTTCTCACACATTTCACAGTTTTGTAGAGTCTCTCTTTTCTAGTTATTTAATTTTGTACTTTCCTT
>NW_008352891.1:2253298-2258556 GCF_000622305.1 Nannospalax galili
AGTTCTAACAGCATTATAAAAAATATTCAAAATCACCTGAGCTTCAAGGTGGTAAGTAAAATTAATATTTTGTAGTATTAAGCACATATCCTTAAACTTGTTTTTTTCATGATTTGAATTATGCTTAAATTAACCTTCTGTAGACAGACTATTTCATTAAAACATATTAATCTGCAGTTATTCATCGGTTAAATATGTATATATAAATATGTATTAAATATGTGAAAAATATAAAACAAGAAGCCAATTATGGAAGGCCCCAAAGTAGGATTTATTGTGTATTTTTAATATTCCTTGTTTACATGGAAAATGAGAAGCCTGGCATGGTGGTGCATGCCTTTAATCCAAACACTCAGAAGGAAGCAGCAGGTGGATCTCTGTGAAACGGGCCAGCCTGGAGTACATAGTGAGTTCTAAGACTGCCAGAGCTATAGAGTGAGTTTCAGGCCAGCTGTGGCTACAGGGAGACTGTCTCATGAAACCAAAAAATGAAAACTGTGGTCGGGATGATTAGATAATTTACCCACGTACTTGATAGTTTCTTTCTGATTATTGGTTCAAATTTAACCGTTCATGTTTGTAATGTGTACTAGGATCATTCAAATACTTCAGTCGACCCCTTACAACCTACCCAAGAAAACAATTTAAAAGAAGATTATTTATCACAACTTCATTTTTAAGTTGATATGCACGCATTGTATGTACTGCTGGGTTTCCTAAATGCATTTTTATAAAGGTACATATGTATTTTGAATGTTTCCCCATTCTCTCTTATCCTCTACTTCCCCTCCCCGTGCCTGTTATTCCTCTTCCTCCCTTAGACATTTCTTTTCTACTCTCAAGCCATACACACACATGATTTTATGTATCCATATAAATCTATAATCCACAAATAGAAGAAAAGAGTATTTGTCTGAATCTGACTTCATTTACTTAGTATGACAATCTTCATGTACAGACATTTTTTTTTTCTGCAAGCAACACTATTTCCCTCTTTATGGCTGAAAAAAATTTCACTGTATACCACAGTTTCTTCATTCCTTTGTTGATGGACACATAGCTTAATTCCATGACTTTTCTATCATGGAATGATACCATGAATAATACCACAATGTAGATATACAAGTATCCTGCATGTTGAATTGGAGTCTTTTGGGTAAATACCCAGTAGTGGGATAACTGACTCATATGCCAGATAGAGATTTATTTTCTTGATTGTTACCGTCAGTGGTGTATAAGGGCTCTTTTCTCCACATCCTCATTACCATTTGTTGTGTTTTCTCAATGACTGTCATTCTGACTGGGATGAGATATAATCACAATGAAGTTTTAACTTGCATTTCCCTGGTGGCTCCTTATGTTCAACACTATTTATCTGTTTAATGGCAACATACACTTCATGTTTAGAGACCATTTCATTGGCTAATTTATTGACTGAGTTCTTTGATTTCTTGATTTTTTAAAACGTTTATTGGAAATAGCCACTATACTTGGTCCTTATCCTTTTGTTCAATTTAGCCAGTTTCATACCCAATTTATAATAAATGTCATGGTTAATCTGTCCAAATATTTATAAAATTTTTATCAGCAGTGTAAAAAGGCTAATTTGGTTTCATAATGAACACATCTGGGTGACAGGCAGAAGCTAACTCAAAAATATAATCCAGAAGCTTAATAAAACCACAGCTCATCACTGCATATACTCTTTTAAACAATCAAAGTTGTATTTTAAAATACAAAGACATCCTGGTAGGTATGACATAAGATTTGTCAACAGTAGCTTGTGTTGACGCCAAGATGAGTTCTGGATCCTAATTTTACTTGTGCTAATGATGTAGCTATTCATCTGTATAACAGTAACATAAAACAATTTTGTGGTTGCTATGATGATGAAATACACCATACATTATCCTAGGTTCTCTTCAAATATCAGTCATTAAATTTCAAATTTTATTGTACTCAATTTAAATAGTTTTTAAAACCTCAGGGAAAAGGGAATTCTCTCACAGCCACTCCCTACCATGCCTGATAGTTCTGCAAAGCTCAAGTGGCCTGCCCTGCTGTGCTCTGGGTAGGAGTCCAAAAGCATTACAGGCTTCAAAAATATCTGTCAATTTCCATCTGCAGTCATATCCTTTCCAACATTAAGATGACTAAAACATAAAATACTACATGGTTGTAACAAAAATGAAGCTATTTGAAGTCCTAAATTTGCTTTGTTTATTCATAATTTTAGATAAAACTGTAATTGCTAAACATAAATATGTCAAGAAATAAACAGAATCAAGAAAATAAAAACAGGAATTCATAAACTCTCTTTTGGAATAGCAAGCTAGTAGACAGTAGATGATACACCAGCAATATCTATCATCTATATTAATCATTACATATGGCACCTGACTGCATATGCTATGGTTTTAAAGAACTGACAGCACCATTAGATTCTCACCACAGGGGTGGTGCACTGAGTTTCACGGCAGCATAATGATGTCAATAGGTATTATTTGTTTTGTTTTTTTTTTTGGCATTCTAAACTATGAAATTCCTATGCTCCATGCAGTCTGACTCAATGCTACTGGAATGTCATCATGTGCTGTATGACTATATATAGAGAGAACAAACCAGGAATAGCCAAATAGTGATTTCCAGGTTTAAATTTATATATTATAATCCATATTATATGCAAATTTGACTTAACATTTAGAAAACAACTTAACATTACAAATAAAACTCCAATCATTCTCCAATTGGGAGAGAATTGGATTTGAGTTTTAAATGCTTCACACTCTCAGGAAACCAGTTAAAACCTTTTCATTTGCCAATATCTTCAAAATTTTATCAGTAAAAATCCTACTGAAAAATTACACATACATTATCTATACTTGAGTCAACGTGTAAAATAAACTCTATTTTTTTGGTGTGTGTGTGTATATATATATATGCATGTGTGTGTATGCGGATTCCCATACAGGCCATAAGAAAGCATCTGAACTTCTGGACCTGGAATTACAGGTAGTTGTAAACTACCCAGTGGTCTGGAAACTGAACTCCAGTCATCTGCAAGAGCCCTAATAACTCTTGACCCCTGAGCCATCGCTCTAGCCCCTAAGCTCTTTATATTAATTTACTTTTATTGTGTATATAAGTCAAAGAGAGAGAGTGTGTGTACATAGATGTGTGTAAGAGTGGTTTATGTGGATGTGGTCTGCACATACGTGAGAAGGGGTACATGTGCCTGTGTGTGTGCAGATGCCAGAGTAGATTTGGTGTCCTCTACTACTCTACTTTATTCCTTAACTGTCTGCTGGGTTCTCTGACAGAGCATGGGGCTAGGCTATAGCCCCAAGCCCTAGAAATCCTGTCTCCAAATTCTGCATTGCTGGGACTATAGTAAGTACACAACCATAGCCAAGGTTTTGCAGGGGTTCTGAGATATGACCAGAAATCCCTATGCTTCAGCAGCAAGTTCTCTGACACACTCAGTCAATGCTCCTGCCCGCAAAATGAGCTCTTACTTTGCAATTATGACTTCTTGATTTTCAGATATAAGTGTTGTGTTGCACACACTTTTCTTTCCTTTAAAACTACAGACTGTAACATGCAGGGTTAATAGAGAAGTCATCAAAGGAGACTTTTGTAAAGTCGGGCATAAGACGTCCTTCACTGAGTCAATAGTCGTTGGGCCTGAATGCAAATGCTGTCATGTAAGACATTTGCTTTGGTATCTGATGATTTTAATTGCTATGGAAACCAGAGTCTCTCTCACACAGATTTCTCTCCATATTACTGAGGTTTTTCTGCAGTAGCTGAGAGCTATCAGGGGCTACCATGTGTCTTGTAAGTATTTAGCTATTCCTGAAATCTATAAACACACGGAAAAGCTTGCTGATTCTTGTGTTTCGGGTTCTCAGTCAACATTCTGCCATCATGCAATGAAAGGGAAAAAAAGGTGGGTTTCTAGAAAAGGCTAGTTTCTTCTGTTTTTACTTATACAAATTTTAATTTAAAATTAAAGAAATATGATTATATATAATTAATATGCTTTATCTTAACTGAAAAATGGGAGACCATTACAAAGCAGAGCAACCTCAAAATACCATTAAGCAAGCTTGATATTGTAATATATTCTCTTCAAATATATTTTGTTCACAGTAAATGCTTAATTACAGAAATCAGTATATAGATTTTTGTACTTTTACACTTTTCCTTTACATAAATATGACTGTTTCCCATGGCTTAAAGTTTCTTTCATTTGATTTTTGTTTGATCACATTTCATCACAATTTATTCAACTATGTTGCAACTTTTTTATTTCTGTTTTGAGATGATGAAGTTGTAGTGAGCAGAGTCTGCAACAGCTCCTTTAGAGCATCTCCTGTTATTCGCACACATGGGTACTTCCTTACTCACAATAGACTAGTGCATGGAAGACAAAGATACATGACTGTATGTACATCATTATTTTATGACTAAATAGCTCTCATTAAAACTGCTGTTCACGTGAAGCAGCGAGATGCCACACTCTACCATACCGTGGAAAAGAGTAGATACTAGATGCTTTTGGAATAATAGCATAAGCTTACAGTAGTTAACACTACATATATTAATAGAAAGTTAAATCAAATGAATAGAATAAACTCCAAAAATATACCCATGCTTTTTAATAGCAAACATAGCTATATTGAAGATACTATTCTCAATGACTGGACTTGGAAATAATGCTTGTCTATTATTTAAATAGGAAGTTAAATAAATAGAAAATATTTGACTCAAACAAAAGAGAACACAGAGCAATATTTAAAGATGGATTAATATCCTCACATCTTTAAAATTAAAATTACTGAGAGTTCCTAGGACCACTTACAGTCCCACCCACTGCCCCAGGGCCACGCTTCTCTGCTAGCTAGTAGGGCCCCAGTCCTTTGAAGACTGCCTGAGAGCACCTGAATGTGGCCTCCACATGGTGAAAACAACAGAGACACATCATTAATACAAACAGAATCAGACTTAAACTCAACAAAGGAAGATGTGAGTTTCATACCAGCATCATAAACAAGAAAAGAAATCCACGTGCCAAAATCACAATAAAAATAGCTTCGGGAGGCAGAGACAGGCAGGTCTCTGAGTTCAAGGCCATCTTGGTCTACATAGTGAGTTCCAGGACAGCTGGGGCTACAGGGAGACCCTGTCTCAAAAAGACAAAATAATAATAATAATAATAATAATAATAATAATAAATAATGATATGAAAAGCCAAA
>NW_008352891.1:2258721-2317650 GCF_000622305.1 Nannospalax galili
TAATAAATAATAATGATATGAAAAGCCAAAATAATGGGTTCCCACAAAACACCACCAGTCTTATAAAAGAGTTCTACAGTGAGAAGCCCCTAGAGATAACCTAGGACACAGAATTTAAAAGAATAACCATAAACATGATCAAAGAACTCAAAAGAATTTAAAGAACACTCAAACAGTCTAAAGAACTAAAAGAAAATATAGATAAATTTCTGACTGAATTCACAAAAGAGATAGAAATTGAGGGAAATTCACACTGAAAAGAAGGAAGTGAAAAACTCAATAAGTCCATTTGAGATGCCAGGACAAAGCTTCACCAATAGAGTGAATGAAGAGGAAAACAGAATATCAAGATCAGATGATAACCTTGAAGAAATGGACTGTTCAATCAAGGATTATGAAAAGAATTAAAAGCACATTAATGGAGTATGCAGGAAATGGGGGTACACTGTGAACAAAACAAATTTATGCACCATCAGCAACGAGGAAGGAGAAGAATCTCAGGTAAATGGTATTGACCAGATATTCAGCAGGACTGCAGAAGAAAATTTCCCCAAATTAAGGAAAGAATGTCTATACAAACACAAGAAGCACAAAGAACACCAAATGGACAAGACCAGAAAAGAAATGCCCCATGGCATATCATAGTAAAAACATTAAGTGTACAGAACAAAGAGAGAATACTGAAACCTTCGAGAGAAAGACAACTCACATTAAAAAAAATCAGAATTACAAGTGACTTTTCAATGCAAACTCTAAAGACAGAAAACTTAGATTAAAGTATTACCAGTTCTAAATGATGATTGATGCCAACTCAGAATATATTATCCAGCAAGAATGTCTATTATACTTTAAGGGGAAAGAAAAAATTTCCACAATAAATAGGCTGGGGAAAAAAAAAAAACATGTCACATAAGCAAATCAAAGAATGGATAAATGGTACATATATAACCCAAGGGCAAAAGAAAGAAACCAAATGAAATTATAATTGTGAAAACACAAAATTAGATCAACAATGCAAAAAGAAATTAAAATGACAGCAGTATCTAAATATCTACGGCCAGAACTCCTCAGTTAAAAGATATAGGCTTGTTGAATAGACTAAGAAACAAAATCCACCTTTTTGTTATCTGCAGGAAACTTTTCTCATCTTTAAGGACAGGCACTACCTTAAGGTGAAAAGATGGGAAAAAATATTCCAAGCAAATAGCCCTAGGAAACAAGCAGGGGTTGCAATTCTAATATTTGACAAAATAGGCTTCAGACTAAAACTAATCAGTATAGATAAAGAGGGACACTTCATTCTTATCAAAGGAACAAATGATTAAGAAAATATTACAATCATGAACATATATGCACCAAACTCTGATGCATAGAATTTCATTAAAAAAAGTACTATAGGATTTTAAGACTCATATTAACCCCTACTCAGTAATAGTAGGGAAATTCAGTAACCGACTACTTCCAATTGACAGGTCAACCCAACAAGAAATAGAGAAATATTTGAATTAAATGATACCATATATTAATTGGACCTAACAGACACCTACTGAATATTCCACCCAAGCACCAACAAATACACTTTTGATTTAGCACTCCATGGAACTTTCTCTAAAATTGATCATATAGCATGGTACAAACAAATCTCAACAAATAAAAAAATTAAAATAATTCCATGCATTCTATTAGACCACAATTCAATAAAACTTAAAATCAACACCAAAATAAGCTCTAGTAACTGCACTAACTCATGGAAATTAAACAACACACTTCTGATGGATTGGTCAAAGAAGAAATTAAGAAAGAAATAAAAGTATTTCTGGAACTAACAAAAAGGATAATTCAATAAAACAAAACCTCTGAGACACTTTAAAAGCAGTCCTGAGAGAAGTTTATAGCTCTAAGTACCCACATTAAAAATTCAGAAATACATTAATGTGCTTATTAGGTCTTAAAGGTGGATTTGAACCTTTGATTTATGGTCTCCCTTAGCAGTTTGCATAGTGTTTTCCAAAACTATGAGTGCCAATCTTCAGCGTGGTGGTTTCCAGGTTAGTTCTAGCTCTGTTACTCCAAGTCTTGTGTCTGAAATATGTCTTGTCTTCAGCTATAGGAGGCAATCAAGATCTGTGGCAATAGTCTGTGGGGAAACAAAATTTGAGAGAGCACAAATAAATGACTTTACATTGCAACTCAAGATCTGGAATAGCAAGAACAAGTGAAACCCAAACCCAGCAGAAGAGAAGAAATTAAAAATCAGAGCAGAAATTAATGAAATAGAAACAAAGAAAGTATACAAAGAATAAATGACGCTAAGTGCTGTTTCATTTAAAAGATAAACAAAACAGATAGACCCCTTAATCCAATTAACCAAAAGAAAGAAAGAACAAATCCAAATTTTTTAAAAAAATCAAAGATGAAAGGGGAAACATCAACAACAGCTTCCAAAAGTTCCAGAATACTATAAGGGAATACTTTAAAAACTTATACTCTATTAAATTTGAAAACCTAAAAGATACACATGAATATCTAAAATCATGGAGCCACCAAAGGTAAATCAAGACATCTATAATATACAAAAGCAGATCCATAATATGCAAAAAATTTGAAACAGTAATACAAAACCAGTCTACTAAAAAAGGTCCAGACCTAGATAGATTTACAGCAGAATTCTACCAAGAATTTAAAGAAGATCTAAAATCAGTATTACTTAAATTATTTAAAAAGAGAAACAGAGGGAGAACTCCCAATCCTTCTATGAACCCAGCATCACTCTAGTACCTAAAGCAGGCAAAGACAAAAACAAAAAAAGAAAACTATACACCCATGTCATTAATGACTATAGGTGCAAAAATTCCCAACAAAATACTTGCAAACTGAACAAACACACACATCAAAAAAATCATTCACCATGATCAAGTAGGCTTTATTCCAGAGATGCGTGAACAGTTCAACATATGTAAGTCAGTAAATGTTGCATATCATATGAATGGACTCAAAGACAAACATCACATGGTCATCTCAATAGAAGCAGACAAAGCTTTTGACATATTCAGTATGCATTTATGTTAAAAAGTCCTAGAGGGAATTGGACTGGAAGGAACATACCTCAACATATTTAAAGCTAGCTACAACAAACTCACAGCCAACATCATTCTAAATGGAGAAAATATGGAAGTATTCTCATTAAAATCAGGAACCAGATAAGAATGCCCACTGTCCCTACTCCTTTTAAATATAGTACTTGAAAATCTTGCTAGAGCAGTAAGACAAGAGAAGGAAATTAAAGAAGTACTCATTGGAAAAAAAGGAGGTCAAATTATCCCTATTTGCAGATGATATTATGCATAAAGATCCCAGAAACCCTGCCAGAAAGTTCCTAGAAATGATTAGCACTTCCATTAAAGTTGCAGGTTACAAAATTATCCTAGAAAAATCAGACTTTATATATGCCAATAAGCAGCAATTGGAGAAAGATTACAAGAAAATCCTCCAATTTACAGAGATCTCTAAAATGAAAAATTTTAATCTTTAAAGAAACAGTTTAAAGACAATACCAGGAGATGGGGGACCTCCCATGCTCATGGATTAGAAGAATTAATATCGTGAAAATGACCATCCTACCAAAAGCAATATATAGATTTAATGCAATCCCAATCAAAATCCCCATGACATTCTTCACATGATTAGAAAAATAATCCTAAAATTCATATGGAATCACAAAAGACCAGGGATAGCCTAAGGAATCCTGAGCACAAAGAGTAATGTCCTATTCTCCCCCACCCCTGCCACATATCCTCCACACACATTCTGGAATACCCAAATCTAGATGAATTTCTGGGGAGATGAGAAATGTGAAAGTCCCTAAGGTGGCCACCTACAAGGGGTTAAACAACACTAATACGACATAGCCATCATCCATGGAAGGAAAATAACTAAATGAACACAGAAGACTCAGGGAGGCCTAACAATAAGGCTTTAATTGATTTTATTTTAAAAGAGATTTTAAGAAATAACATTGATTAATTTATTGACAGGAATGAAGGCTATAGCAAACAGAATAATAAATCATGAAAAATATGTATTTTAAAGACAGAAGTTTCATGTTTATTGATAAACCAAATGTGTGGCTCAGAAAAGGTGGAATAAAGGATGACTTTTAGAATTTGATCCTTAGCATCAGTGTGAATGTTGCTCCAACTTATCAATTAATCAGGGACCAGTTTTTCTGTTTCTTCAGAATAAAGCTGAGAGGATGACTAGACAATGTTAAGTATAGTGTTGAATATAATGGAGCAGAAAGTCACACTGAGGCTACTGAAACAAATACTCGAGTCAAAAGTGTATAATTCTTAAAGTGGATGAGAAGATAAGATACTTTATGAGAACATATAAATTGAAACTAAAAAGAACAGAGTAAGTTCACAGGGTCTTGGAACTTCAAACATTTAAATAGAAGACTTTCACTTTTGCCCATGATTAGTTTATAATTACAAAAATTGTTTACATATTTTAGGTTAAAAGAATACCTTTTCCAAAAGTATGTATAACAGCTGTGTGTTATGGTGCAACTTGTAATCCCAGAACTCAGAGCAGTCAAGGAGGAGAACTGCAAATTCAAGGCTGATCTGAACTAGAGTAAGACTCAGTTCTCCTAAACTAAATATCATGAACTTATATAATATTAACAGAGATAATCTGAAAGAATGAAATGCTAGTAGTTGTCTCTCTAATGTTCAAAAACAGCATTTTTTTATCCTTTGTGAGAAGCATATTTATATATACATAAACATTAATATATGCATATGTATACTCACACATATATTGCAATAATAAAATATTTACTGTTTTAAAATATGCATGCAAATTCTGCTTTGATATATATCATATACTGTAATTCTCAACACTTTATATTAAATTGCATTTTTATTTATTCATTTAGATAAGGAATATTGGGCACAGAGTGACAGAGAAAAACTAAGATGTAGTCGATAGAGCAAAGAATTTAAGCAGGAAATATGGCCCTAGACTGTTTTCTTAATCTTGGTCCACAGTGCAGGCATTACAGCTGAGGGAAAACACAAAAACAGCTTGAGAAAAAAAATCCTCAACAGCATGTTATCAGAACAATGACAGAATAATTTTAATAGGACAAAACATGGGCATAATCATGATATAAACATTAATTAAACATTAATTTCATACCAGAGGAGCTAGATCAATTTCAAACAAGTTCCAAGAATAAGCATCTTAAAAACAGGCAGGTTATTTTTATTGAAAAAGCAGGAAAATCAGTTATAACATAGATTGTTTGCTTTGAAAAATACTAAACACACTTGAAAAATAAAATGTGCTTTTGAAAAAGAACCAGCTTCCCACTTTTCTTTGAGGTGACACTTAAGTAGATTAAATGTTGTTAAGAAATTTTAAAGCAGTAAAAAATTACGGTCCTGCCAGAGCAGAAAACTTTTGCTGAGAAAGCAATTCACTGCTCTGTTTCTTTCCAAGCATAATCAGAGTACAATGACCTAAACGCCTACCTCATTTTAAAATATCTGCATAAAGCTCTCAAGTGTGCACACAGTTAAGATGGGAAAGGAAGGAGAAAACAGTGAAAAAATGGGAAAGAGAATTGCAACACATTCGTGTTGGCATATTCTGATAATATTACTCCAACAGACATGTAGCATAAGACATTCTCTGAATATGTTTCTATTGTCTTCTCTTTTTCTGTTTTTGCCAAATTACTTGGTTCATTGGAGTTACTTCCTGTGCAACCATAGTGTCCAAATCAATGATGTGGCGTCTTAACACAGTCTGCAGATACAGGGAGCTCTCTTGCTATGCCACATCTGTTTCTTTAGTATTCTGTCTTGCAAACTTGCTCCCGGAGCCTCCCCTACTTTAAATCTTGGTCTTTTTTTCCCTCAGAAAGATTCAGAAAGTGATCTTCGGTGATTTTCCTTTTTTAATGATGTATTTTTATTTTTAATTATATGTATGTATGCTCCTGTATGTGGATATGTGCAGATAAGTACAGATGCCCATGGAGCCCAGAGGCATCAGATACCCAGGGAAGTAGAGTTACAGGTGGTTGTGAGCCACCAGATACAGGTTCTGGGAAATGAATTCAAGTCCTCTGCAAATTCAGTAGACATTCTTAACTACTGAGCCATCTATTCCATCCAGGATTGTGTTTTTAGCACTACAGCATGGAGTCTTTCTCTAGGTTATAAGATGGTACAATTACAGGGTCACTTCATTTGATTCTGTCCTCTTTGAGGGCACAGATTTTATTGGCTTATTGTTTAGAGTCTTGGATTTTTTTCAGAGAGGTTATTTCTCACAGCCATTAATCTTCTGTGAGTGGAAATTTAACCTCTTCTACTGTCTGCCATTTCTACATTGCTTACTTTTCATTTTGGTTTCTCTAAGTCTCAAGGAGCAGTTCCTGGGGAATGATCTCACAGACTCACTGACATCTGACTAAGAAACTGAAAACAGGGTATTGGAAGAATATGTCTGTATGTATACAGGTTCTGTAACTTTCTATTTTCTGTGCTCAGGACCAGCACTTCTCTGGCTAGGTGATGCTGGTTCTTGAAAAACTCTGTGTTTTGGACAGGTGATCAAGAAGGATGTAGGTGATTCCCAATGAAAACTTTTTACCTTGTAACCAGAAGTATCTGCATCATTTTCAAGAAAGAAGGTAGCCATGACATTTAATAGAGAAAATTGGCTCATTCTAAAGTTTGAAAGATTTTTAAAGAACCTGATATTTCAAGGTAGTGTAGGGAAAGAAGGCAGTGTCACCATCATGTGGTTCAGAGTCTGAATCTTTCATTGTTAACAGTGCATATCAGTTACATCTAGGTGAAGATTCAATATCATCTTTAGCTTTTTTACTTTGATGGTTCTATACTGATAGTTGTTTCTGGACTTCCACCTCTTATTTCCATTCTCTGAACCAGAGATCGTCAAGGAGGAGTCTGACTTTCAGTATTTGCTGGTACTTATGATCAGGCCTTCTCCGTAGTCTTTTATTCCATCACCACTACATAATTTCCACATAATTTTAGTTACCATTGTTCTAATAAACCCCTAAGGTCTAATACAGCAAAATCCCTGTCACTCTCTTCATAGACAGCATTGGAGAGAATAAGGATGATTTTATTATATGGCAATAACAATCTAGATGCAGAACATTCCAAGAATAAAAGAACTCATGAACCGAATCTCTTTAAAATATAAATTCCCATGCTATGAAATAGTGTCCTGAAAAGGAGGATGTGAACCATATATTAGCAGAAATGATCTACAGAATATACATGTGACAAAGGACTATTATATAGCACATATAAGGAAATTAACTACTTACATAAAATACTCAGGTTAATGACTTGAGCAGACATCTTCTCAAGTAAGATGTACAGTTGTTAACTAAGTATATTGCTAATACATTAAATATTAGTGGCCATTATGAGAAAGCAGAATAAGACAAGCATAAGATACCCCTGTATGCCTTTTAGAATGGTTAAATTTTGCAAGGCATGGAAGTGTATGCCTTTAATCCCAGAATTTGGGAGGCAGAGGCAGGTGGACTCTGATACTGTGTCCAGCTTGATCTATAGCAAGTTCCAGATTAACTGAAGCTACAGGGAGGCCCTGTCTCAACAACAGCAGCAAGAACAACAAAAACAAATGACCAACATCTAAAATAGCGACAAGCAAATATTGGTGAGGATGTGGATCAGTAGATGTTGCCATTAGTTGCTGGTGAAAATATGGATTGTTATGACCACATTGGAAGACCATTTGGCAGTTTCAAACATATCTAAGAGTGCACTTCTGTATGATTCACAAATGACACTTCTTGATCTTTTCCCAAGTGGATTGAAAACATATCCACACCAAACCCTGCAAGGATATGTTTGCTGATACAGAATAAATAATTGCCAAAACTTAGAAAAAATCAAGATATCCTTCAGTAAATGTTTAGAGAATGCATTATGGTATATCCAGATAATTAAATAGTGTTCATAACTGACAGGAAAGAAGTATCAAGATATGAGAAGACACAAAAAAATGGAGTATTTCACTAAGTGTGAAAGAATCTCATCTGAAAAGGATAGCTATTGTCTGATTCTAGCACCATGGCAATCAAGAAAAGGCTAACATGGAGAGTCAAAAGATTAATCCTTGTCAGAGGCTCAGGATAAGGAAGGATGAATAGGAAGAACACAAAGAATAGTTGGGGACAGTGAGACTGTTATGGATTATAACACAGTGATGGATACATATCATTACACATCTGTCAAAATTCAAGGATGTACATACAGACAGAGGTCTTGTTATAAATTATGGACATTGGGTGATGATGAGTCAATGACAGTTTGATTCTGAAAAATGTACAATAACAGTCTATCACATGCCAGTGGGAAACACTGAAAGCGTATCTTGAAACAGCGTATATATGGTGACTATACATTCTGTTCTCTTGTACTGACCATAATAAAATATATTATTCTAATAAATAAAGTGTGTGTGCTAAAATTAAGTATATTAAGTTTTAAAGGTCTTTGGTGTTGGGGTTCTCAAAATAAAGACGACTGGTGTATTGTGTGAGCTAGTGGGAAGTCCAAACTAAAGTCTTAACAAAAATATGATCTCAGAATTGGATCTAGAGTTAAAGATTAGGCAACTGAGAAAGAATTCTGGTTTAAAGATGGGTTTTAGTGTGAATATGCTGTGGCAAAGGCCTGAGCTGGTCTAGCCTTGCAGCAATTAGTTTCCTCACAGTTGACCTGGTGTTATATAAAAAGCTTTATCAGTCAGAAGGAACACAATAATGGTTAGGAAATCAGACTTTCTATTGGATGTGTCAGCTCATCGTTTGCCATCATCACACTAGATATTTCATTTTTAAGATACCGTGAATGGTACAAACATCATGACCAAAACAATCAATATAATTTGAGTTAATTTGGCATAAACACAGTGGAAATTGGTATATAATTGAATTTCTATGATGTATTTTTATAACAACAATATATGTATGTTTGCCTGAATAAGTTTGTCTTCTGTTCTGCAGTGTCATTCATAAAATCTCACTCCACAGAGAATATCATTAAAATGACTCCATAGCACTGGACTGGAAAAGAGTGTAAAATTTATGTCCTTAAAAATATGCTGTTCTGCTTCGATGGAAACCTTCATGAGTGGTAGTTACATTCATGAACTCATTACCACTTTGTCATTGGAAAGATATGCTTTCACTTTGATGAAATCACTGGATGTCTTTTAAGGTGACTCTTAATCTCTGGCTGTTTTACAAATCATAAAAAAATGTCAGTATCACCCAGTGACCCATCCCATATTTCTATCCCATGTCATCCTGGCAGCTAGCTGTTCTCTAAGACCTGACATGATGCTTCATTGATTTCTGAGGAGGCTTTATACAAAGGCATCCATCTTGGATTACTAAAAGTTGGAGAGAAGTCCCTGTTCTTTCTATTCCCAACACTGGCACTGGACATGAATGCTATATGAAACAACCCAAGGTCTCTCTATGCTCAACAGATGTGGCATTAACACACCAACATTACACTTACTGAACAAAAGCCTGACTCTTAAATTTATTTTTTTGAAGTGGGCCCAAACTCAGAGGACACTTATTCCCACAGTAACCCTGGAACCATGTCTCCTGAAACTATGTTGTTGGAACTGTGTCCATGAAACTATCTTCAAGTCAGACCCTACCCATGATTTTATTCAAAATGGTTCCTCCAGCTTCAGGTGGGGGAGTACAGTATGTTTCCACTGCAATATTAACACACCATCCTGCCATTTTATCCTTAGTTCTGGAATATCTCATTCACCCAAGGTCACACACCTTCCCAATCTTCACTGTGTGGAAGAAGATGGGTGTGCCTATCTTTCACTATTCAATATGTTCATTCTCAAGCATACCCACATTCATTCATTATTTTTGGAATGGAGTACCAAATTGAGGTTGCCAAAGGAAACAGGATCAGGTGCTCAGGTCACAAAACACAAGAGAACATGGTTTTGCTGGGGTTAATAAAAAGTCATCAGTCCAGATTATATCCATTTTATGTCATTCCTACAAACAGACATAAGATATGCAAATATAGCTCAATAATTGGGCCTATCTTAAAAAGAAAGAGATGCTTTGTTTAGCAAATAAGACCCCAGTTGCTTCACATGCCAACCAGAACTGCATCCTTCCCAAAGATAATTAAAACTAATTGAGCACATATAATTAATGAGGAATGTCTGCCTAATAAGACAGTGCACCTAAGGAGGTGCAACATAATTCACCTTCTTTTTCTTTCACCATTTACGATTTAAGAAAGAAAATTAATGGAGCTTAATGTCTGTAATCTTGAATTCTGGAAGATAGAGGCAGGAAGATCAGGAACCCAAAGCCAACCTTGATTATACAGTTACTTTGAAGACAGCCTTGGCTACATAAACCCATGTTTCAAAATACCAAAAGAAAGAAAGGAGAGTAAGAAAGAAGGAAGAAAATGAAGAAAAGGAAAATAAAGAAACGACAAGAAAAGATTTTAAAAAGGTTTAAAAAATATTGATTGCATTTTATTGATGTTTTGGGCATTTATAAAGATTTTTGGAATATCATCCATGTGTCAGTCACTACACACCATAATTAGGATATATATGAAGGATACATTCACTGTGGCCTTCAGAATATTATTATGTACTGAGGAATAAAATTAACCATATTGCAAGTATTTCTAAGAAAGATCCTCTGGAACACAAAAATATGATAATCTTTCCAGGGTTGCGGCCAAAGATATTTTCAAGTTGAAAACACTTCACGTCATAACTGAAGAAAAAGAATTTATAACACACAAACACACACACAGACACGCACACGCACACACAAACACACAGAGAGAGAGAGAGAGAGAGAGGGAGAGAGAGAGAGAGCATTACAGTGAATGAACAAGAATGTTAGCAAAAATGGAGAGCTACAAAACATAACATTTGGAGATGGCGATAAACCTCCCAGAACAGATATCATTCATGTAGGTCGTGAAGAGGGGTGTGATCATTGCAGGGCCAGTGGAAGGGATGTCACTAACGCAATGCAAATGAAATTGCACTTTGGTTTACAGGCATAGGAAATCATTGAAGGGATTTCAGCAAAGTTTTGACATTCCAAACCCATACTTTAGGCAAGTGCTGAATAGCTCTAAGAACTGTAAATTGATATGAGGAATTCATTTAAAAACTAACACAAATTTCAAATAATATAGACAGGTGAACTTAAGGTAAGAATTACTAATAAATATGAAAAGGAAGTTGGGAGCTGAATGATAATGAAGGAGGAAATCTGCACTAGGTCACTTGTTGAAGAATAAGAATAGAAAGGCTGGTAGTTCTTGACTGAGGGTAATTAGAAGTGGGTTTCACACAGTGGGATGAAGAATATGAGGAGATTCCACTTGGAAAACAAATGGTAAGAGACTTTTGCAACATTTGACATATCAAGTAGCATTTGAAGTCAGTAGCACAGCTTTGCAAGTATTTAGATAGATGCATCGCAAATAAAGTTCCTGATTTGGTTAGAAACAATGAATGTGAAAACAGAAGTTGACCAAAGAATCAGTATGACTAAGAGGCAAATGGGCCAAGTGGTTACGATAATGCTAGAATGGAGCCCAGCTACGAATGGGGAAAGAACTTGTCCCAGACCACAGAACTAATGTGGACTGACTTAAGCAGTCAACAAAAGCCCGTCTCCTTGGAAGGGGTTTCCGTTTACTTGCCCTACTTCCTTTGATGTACTTTACTGATTATTCTTTACTCTTTGAGAGTTGACTACCAACTGTGAAAGTCATTGCTTGCCTCAGTTTGTAATAATTTTGCTTTATTTCTGCATCTGTGTAGCAACATGATTTTAGCATAACACAGTTTGGCTGATTTGTCTATCAGCTCCTCGAGTATGTTATGTAATTGGCAACCTTTCTGAATGAATTTACAATTACATAACTTTTGAAAGTCCAGTATATCCTACTGAGGTTTCTAGATATATAAGCATTTTTGAAGTTAAAATAGAACATATTAATGTCAAACTGATGTAACTGAAATGTCAGGTCTGCATGTCATCTCCCAGAAAATGTGTTGCCAATGTGGTGGGTGGTGGTGGTGGTGGTGGTGGTGGTGGTTTGTGTGTGTGTGTGTGTGTGTGTGTAAGAGTTTTCATACTTGGAAGTATGAGATTTTTTAATATAGACCCCTTAGTGGATGAAATTGGAAATTAAAGTTTAAAACATAACACCTATATGCTGAACAAAAATGCAACATGGCATTTGGCATTATGATAGTGTAGCAACCATGTTCTTATGACGGCTCATGGGAGCCTGGCTGGTAGGAAGAAAATGGGAGAGAACATCAGAAATACAGATTTATATGTTAACACTGATTCTGCTTTGTTGTGGGTAAATACATGTTGAGCCGTGCTGCTCTTAATGGTTTCTCAGCTGGACTTCATCAGTCACAGGCCTTTTAGACTACTGTATGCTCTGACAAGTCTACGTGAAATGGGGAGAAAGAGGGTCCCGTAGAGGGTTCTTAGTGTCATTCATAAAGGAATTTAAGAATGGACCCAAATGGAAGCTTTTACAATTTTATTAGACTCAAAAAATATCCTCAGGGCAGGTGAGTTGGTAATTTTGGCAGCTGCCTTGAGGAGGTGAATAGTGGGAAGAAGGAAAGAAAATTATGGGAGCTGTGCAGGTTTAGAGCCTGCACGGAGGTCAGACAAGTGGCTGGCTGGCAGCCAAATGGCTGGGAGAAGGAAGCTTTAGAGAAAAAGTGAAGATGATGCTGGGCCAGCCCAAAGCCTCAGAGAAAGCATGTTTAGTAAGAAAGGCATGAAGAAGAAAAGGAGAAATTACACTTTCCTGAAGAGTTCAGGAAAGTGGACAGACTTACAGAGACCCACATAACTGTGGCTAGTCTGGAAGTTCTGCAGGGATCTGAGATATTTCCAGACAGGAAATATTCACTACCTTATTAACACACCAGGTATTCTGCTCATCGATTTAGCATAACTTAAGGTGAAACTGCCTTCCTCGGGGTGGTTCTATCACCAGGTAATTGACCAGTGAGACTGGAAATGTAGGTCCTCCAACAGATAGACTAGACATTTTTTATAGTCTGGACCAATTCAATTTGTAAGACTTATTGATACTCTAACACTGGGCTTTTAACTGCTTATCAGTAAGGGCAACGTTTACATTGGAAATGTCAGGCATCGCTCTGTATGTTATAAATATGCTTACTAATTCAGTCCTTACAAGCCCTGTGTGATAAACCATGCCGTCAATTTCATTATAAAGACAAAGTAAGTTAAACAGGAAGATATCACGGGTAGAATAACTTCAACCACACAAATATCAGATGAATCTAAAAATATAAGAGGAATAATTTGTAGTGTTTAAAAGAACAGTGAGGAGACTATTGTTCACAACAGCCTATTGTATATGATACAAATTAATCTAAAGGAAGTGCTTAAAGACTTAAATCCAGTGCAGGAGAGATGGCTCAGTGGTTAAGAGCACTGGTTGCTCTTGCAGAAGGCCCGGATTCCATTAACAACACCCACATGGAGGCTAATGACTGTCTATACCTCCAGTTCCAGAGGATCTGACACCATCTTCTGATCTCCTTGGGCATTGCATGACATAGGTGCACCTACCTACATGCAGGCAGTACATTCATACATATAAAATAAAAATAATAAGTAAATATTTTTAAAAGGACTTAAATCAAAAAAGAATGGCATGGAAGTGGAAATACTAATTATCCTGACTGATCAGGACACACTGTGTACATGTGTTAGTGTTATGTAGCAATTTCCTCTTATTTGAAACAATTCTTGAAGGGAGGCTCCTTGTCTCAGGGAGTCATCAAAACTCACAAGGCTTAGGAAGCAAGCAAATCATAAGTCTCAGAAAGTCCTGAAAGAGAAGATTCAGAAGGCCCATCCCCAACATTACCTATCTTGCAACAACTGTCAATTATCTCCAACCTGTGAGACTTCCTCTTGCAAGTCACAGAAGGTCCTCCTTGGATGCAGCTTTGGTGAGCTGTCACCCAGGCTAGGGAGGCCTTTTGGATTATGCAGTAGCCTTTAAGTCATCATGATCCTGTAAGAAACCTCTCACCTCTGCTCCTGCATGTAACTCCAATAAATTCATTGGTTCACCAAGCTGGACTTTGAGAGATATGCTTTTTTTGTTTGCTGTTGGTACCCAACCTTAGATGATGTTCGTTCATTTCTCTGCAAGAACACTCACATAAAAACTGGAATATAGTATTATAATCAATAAATATGTATAGTTATTATGCACTAATCCTATTGAGAAAATTTTTAGGGAGAAAGACATGTTAAATACCCGTATTTGGTTGCTTGACATTGCATACACATTATAAGTTATCATACTTCCCACATAATGTAGACACCAACTACTGATTCAAAAAAAATGAAAAAAAGGAGTTGTATTGTTAAGGCTACAGCAACTGTTTTGGACCATAGGGCTTCTCTGTGTAGGGACTGCAGATATGGACATTTTTCCTGACCCCTTGCATTCTGCATTTTGTATCACAATGTAGAATAATAATCTTTACATATCCCTTGATAGACATTCTGTCATTTATTTACAGCTCATCTCTTGTAATTTTTCCTAATTTCCTCGAGGCAAGTTCTAGCACTTTCTTCCTTTATTCTCTTTCATTCTTTATACTAATGTTTAGAACTTCAGTCTAATAATTATTATAGTCATTAAGTTTCTCTCCAATTCATAATTATAATTCCTTAATTCATATTGTAGTGTCAGAATAATCACCCATGATTTTTACATATATGTTTCAATTTTTGAAAATTTATTGAACAGATAATAGAATGTCTAATTTAAAATAATTATCTTTTAAACACAGCCATGTTAGTTGTCAAGTGATCAGGAACTGATCTGGTTCATTCTGATGCACTAACTGCTAATGTAATGGAAATATTTTTTAAGGGATATCATTTTAAAAGTTCATCCTGTGTTTTAATTTAAATTGCTTCAACTGTTACTTTGCTGTCACCTTAGGCTTCTTCAGAAGTGAATAGCAATCTTAGTAAACGTGAAGAGCTAAACATGGAAAAAGACAGTTCTCTGCAATTTGAGATTTGGCGTTCCTAGAGAAAGTGACCTGTAACCATGAATTCTGTACTGTGGGTCAGAGCACACAAGAAAATCTCTTCCCCTGACATAGTTTATTCACTGACAGGGATGACACCAGTCAGCTCTGATGTACTGTGCAATCCCAGAGCGGCACTCACATTTGCCTCAAGGTGCATAGGTTCCTCTAGATTGTTGAACTTGCGATCTTCAATCATCTGAAAGCTACTATTGTTAGTATTACATATAAAAATCATAATTTTCATATGCTTTAGTAACATCAAGATTAGAAAAATCTGGACTTTTATAATTTCACAATTTCAATTACAATGCAATTATGATGCTGTTTATATATGCAGTGGTGTGTCTGCCTGTAGCTCTCTTCTAGATAAAAGAAAACCCAAGGCAACTCTACTTTCTCCCAGATGTAAAAGACAGAATAAGATCATAAAAGCAGATGAACTTGATCTTGAAGAGCATCATCTCAAAAAAGTGAAATTTACTCTTCACTGAAACCATTGCTCCAAAATGAGTCACATGGTCCCATTTAATAACTAGGCAGGCTGAAGCTGGTGTCTTTATGAGCAGTTGAGAGCAAGCTGGACCTCAGACCCTAAAGCTAGTATGAATCAGTTGGAAACATTGTGGGAACAAAGATCAACATCCTTGCCTTGGTGACAGAAGCAAACAGAAGCACAAAATGGCAGAGTCAGAGCTATTTGGAGCCTTCGACATGGCGGTCAACACCCAACGCCCTACACTGTATTTCCAAGAACAGAGTTTCCTGGGAACAACACTTGAGGCAGTCATCTCTTGTCATTGTTGAAATCCTTCCTTGCAAAAGATGTGCAGTTGGATTCTCTTCCTCTAAATCTCTTTCTAATGTGGAATAAAAGTTGCAGACACAGTTGATATGCATTTAATAACATGTTATGCTTTAAGAGTCCAGAGAGTCCTGACCTTCAGTTACTGAGTAGAAGGGAAAACGAAAATTTTCCTGTTGCAAACACCATGATTGTATCAGTTAACTTTATGTTATTGTGATAAAACACTATGGCCAAAAGCAACATGAGGAAGAAGGGCTTTTTTGACTTGCAGTCGCAGAGAAATAGAGGTCATCATGGGGGAGAGGCATGGCATGCTGACTGGGGCAGAAGGCAGAGTGAGAAATCAGCAAGTAGAGCAAGGCCATAAAGCTCAAGCCCACCCCAGGGATTTATGTCCTCCAGAAAAGCTTTACTCCACCTCCTAAACAGTAAGCAACCTCCCTAAACACTGCCACTAAATGGGAATCAGGCATTCAGATGCATGAGCCTATGGGAGGGCATTTCTCATTTAAAAGACCACAATCATCAGTATGAAAAGCTAATTCTGGGGCTGGAAAGATGGTTAGTGGTTAAGAGCACTGACTGCTCTTACAGAGGACCCGGTTTTGATTCCCAGCACCTACATGGCGGCTACAAACCATTCTTAACTCCAGATTCAGGGGAATCCTACGCTGCCTTCTGACCTCCACATTGCACAACACGGGTCCACTCGCATGCAGGCAATACACTCATACACATAAAATAAAAATAATAAATAAATTTAAAAAATAAACATTTGACTGACAGGGAGGTGTGACTTTGACCCTGGATCACTCACATACATGCAGGCAATACATTCATACACATAAAATAAAAATAATAAATAAAATATTTTTTAAAAAACCAATTCTATAAGCAAGCAGAATGGCGCCAGCTCACTCCTGCAATCCCAGAACTCAGGAACTGGAGGAAGGGAACAGTGAATTTGAATCCAGCATAGACTATATATTGCATTTAAGACAGAACATACTTCTTAAGAAATGAGGTCCTGTCTCCAAAACTAAACCGAATGAAAATTAATTCTAAACAATCTGTAAAAATGCATCTAACCACTCCAAATGCCCTTGGGTCTGTTAGCAACATAATCTGTTCCAAAGGCCAAAAATGTCAAAAGTATTTGGGAGCTGGTATCTAATCTTAAAATATTTTAGGGTTACCTCTTCAGAGGTGGGGAATGTTAGAGTAGCCAAACGGCCCATAAAAATAAAGAAGAAAAAAAAGTGATGGGGAGATGTGGGAGGTGTTGGAGGGGAGGGAGTGGGTATGGATTTGATTAAAACACCTTATATGCATGCATGAAATTCTCCATAAATTTTTTTCAAAGTTAAAAAAAAGTATCGCAACTACTAAAAAAGACTTTTGAGGACAGATAAAATGACTCTTATATAAAAATAAATTTTAACCTATATAATAGTAATGTACATTACAAAAATGAATTAAGGGGCTTGAGAGATGGTTCAGCATTTATTAAGAACACTGCTCTTGCAGAGGACCAGGGTTCAAATCCCAGCACCCACATGGTATCTAACAACTGTCTATAACTCCAGTTCCAGGGAGTTATAGACAGTTGTTACCCTCTTCTGACCTCAGTGGGCATTTTACAACACAGGTGCACTTACATACATGCAAGCAATATATTTATATACGTAAAATAAAAAAAATAAAATATTTAAAAGACAAATTAAAATCTCCAAAGTATATTAAAAAAGTTGCAATGAGGACCTGCAACTATAAACCAAGACTAAGACTAATTAATCTGGAGATTGCTACGCCTGTGAATCGGAAGGCACGGTATTGTGGAGATGTTGATTTCACAGAATTGATGGTAAACCCAGCAAAATCCTAGCAGACTTTTTTTGAGAAAATCAAGTTAATTTCAAAATGTCTAAAGAAATGCAAATGATTTAGAAAAGAATAAATAGTGGAAATTTTGTAACGTCATCTATCTGATTTTAGGACTACACACTAAAAAGTTGACAGTTACAGCATTTTAAAATTAACATGAGTTATAGTTTATAGGCTGACATCAAAATAAACTCACACATGACAAACTGTGGATCAAGGAAAGTGTCAAAGCAGAGGGAAAAATGACCTTTCTCAACAAATGAGCTGAAATAGTCAGATTGATATGTAAAAAATAATGAACATGGGACCTTACAGCATTAATAAAAAATGAATAAAAACGGGTTATAAGCCTAATAGCAAACTGAAAAGGAAAAACAAAAAAAAAACTCAAAATGCCTAAAAACAGTAGAAAAACTCTTTTGTGTCCTATAAAAATTTGGTTTTTGGACAATACTGCATATCTTTTTTTTTGGTGTGTGTGTCTGTGTGTCTGTGTATGTGTATCTGTGTGTCTGTGTGTTCTTTTGTGCACATGTATTTGAGGAGGTCAGAGGTAAACTTTCGATGTTGTTCCTCAGATGCTATTTTCCTTTTTTTTGAGACAGGCTAAGTCATTTGTTTGG
The DNA here is from genome assembly GCF_000622305.1 of Nannospalax galili. Lineage (NCBI taxonomy): Eukaryota > Metazoa > Chordata > Mammalia > Rodentia > Spalacidae > Nannospalax > Nannospalax galili. Next base: position 2,277,271 of record NW_008352891.1, read on the forward strand.
AATTCACCAAGCAGGCAAGGCTGACCAGCAGTCTCATGGGATCTACCTCGTCTCTGCCTCCCCAGAACTGGGACTTACCTCCATGCCACCATGCCTTGCTTGTTGTCTGTGAATCCTGGGGATCTGAACTCAGGCCCTCATGCTTATGTCACAGACACTTTTTTGAACCATCTCTCCACTCCAGGAACTCTTTTTGAAATGGTAGTTAATAACCTGATCTCATCAACAATGTTTTTTCTTCTTTAAAGGCACTATTGTAAGATTAAAATGTAAGACATAGATTCAATATTTTAAAAATATTGATGACAAGGCTTGTATCCTGAATTATTTAAAGCATTATTGCAATCAAGAAGGAGACAAGATATAAACAATATACATCAGTCAAGTGATTCAAATATACACTTCATCAAAGAAAATATAAGTATTGGCTTTGCAGATGCCACTGTTCCCTGTAGCCACTTGTTGTCAGTCATGGTCAGTCCCAACAGTCCCACTGTGTTCTTCAACGCTATGGTCAATGGCCAGCCCTTGGTCATGTCTCCTTCAAGTTGTTTGCAGAATAAGTTCCAAACACAATAGAAATCTTTCATGCTCTGAACACTGGAGAGAAAAGATTTGCCTATAAGGATTCTTCCTTTCCCAGAATTGCTATCCAATTCACGTGCCAGGATGGTGACTTCATACCCATAAGGGCACTGGCAGCAAGTTGATCTGTGGGGAGAAATTCGAGAATGAGAATTTCATCCAGAAGCTTACATGTAACAGTATCTTGTCCGTGACAAATGCTGGACCAAACACAAACAGCTCCCAGTTTTCAATCTGCACTGACAAGACAGAGTGGTTGGATGGCAAATATGTGGTCTTTGGGAAGGAGAAAGAAGGCACGAGCACTGTGGAAGCCATGGAGCAGCGCGTTGGGTCCGGGAATGGCAAGACCAGTAAGAAGATCACCATTGCCGACTGTGGACAGTTCGTATACTTGTGCGCACTTAGCCACCAGACCGTTCCTTCTGCAGCGTGGAGAGCGCCCTCTGCCCATATGCTCACAATATCCCTTAATCTTTGTGCTTGCCCTGCGGTTCATTGGCTTCCGTGTTCTTCCCTTCCAAGTCTAGCTGGATTGCAGAGTTAAGTTTATGATTATGAATAAAAACTAAGTAGGAAGTGATATAAAAAGAAAACACGAGTATTAAGTGCACACCTGTAAAGACACTCATTTATATTGGTTAAATAAATATTTTAAATGCACAAATTAACACCACATGAACACTGGAATGCTAAAATTTTAGAGTTCTCTCAAACATTTATGTAACATTTTTTTTAAAAATTTTTGTTACAATATATATTTTACTGAATTTTTGTGCGTTTTATACAATACATACTAATCACATTTAGACACTCTCCTCTGTCTGCACCCTCCAAAGCCTCCCACCAGATTTCATGCATCCCGTCATATATGTTACGGCATATCAAGTGAAGTTTATATTCCCAGATGTCTATCAGTGTAAGTTCAGTCATTCAAGTCTGGTCAGCTTATCTAGCATCACTCCTTCAAAGAAGACCATCTCTCCTCCACCCAGCAGTGATCATCCATCACTAGTTCCTCAGCTAGGGGTGGGGATTCTAACCCATTTCCCCAGTTCTATGCTGTTTTTTTGTATGGTTTGAGCTTGCATGGGTCATGTGCATTCAGTCACCATTGCTGTGAGTTCATATGAGCAAGTTCCCAGCTGCTTAGAAAACTCTGTTTCCTTGTAGTCATTCACCACCCTTGGTTCTTGCAATTATTCCATCACCAATTCCAAGGTCCATGATCCCTGGGTGGGTGAGGGTTGATATAGAAGTCCTATCCAGGGACACACACTCTGCAGTCTCCCATTCTGGCCAGTTGTAGCTTTCCATGTTGTGTGAGTAAGCTTCGCTGATGATGAGAGACATGTTAGCATTCTCCCTGTTCCCCGTTTCACTATGTTCTGTGAGTCTTAGATGTGGAGTCTTAGATCTCCATTGTGGATGTGTCATTTAGGCCTGGGCAGCTCACAGACACTTATTACAGAACTCTGTAATAGCCTCCATCTACTGCTAAAAGAAGCTTCTTTAATAAAGTGAGAGGTATATTTGTCTGCAAATTTATTTTTATATTTTTACTTACATGTACTTATGTGCATCAGTGTGTGGGTTTATGGAAATGAGTGTAGGAGCCAGAAGAGGGCATTGGATCCCCTGAAGCCAAAGTTGCAAACCATCAGACAGGGTGCTAGAAACTGAGTTCTAGTCCTCTGCAAGAGCAGTCCACTGCTGAGCCATCTATCTGCGCATCTCCTGAAAACACTTTTTAAAATAATATTTTATTTATTATTTTTATGTGTATGTATGTATTGCCTGCATGTAGGTAGGATCCTCTGGAACTGGAGTTACGGACAGTTGTTAGCTGCTATGTAGGTGCTGGGATTCGAACCCGGGTCTTCTGCAAGAACAGCCAGTGTTCTTAACCACTGAGCCATCTCTCCAGCCCCTGAAAACACTTTTAAGCTTAAAATGGCACAGTCCCTTCGTAAAACAGCTAGACAGTTTCTTCAAATGTAAAAGACATTTTATAATACATCATGCTCTACTGGCAGATGTTTAAAGACACTGAAGACAAATGAAGGCATATGTCCACACCACAGCTGCATGCTGCTGTCTATGGCAATTTTATTCATAATAGCAAAACCCAAATTAGTTTAACAAAGTGTTTCACAGCCACGCAATGCAGTACTGCTCAGCAGTAAAGGAACGGTAACAGGAGCAAACTGCTAAGCTAAGGCACACAAGCGGGGAGCTTGAATCTTGAGAGTGCTGTGGTGATGAGTGAAGTCAGACACAAGAGACTACTGACGCAAGTCTTCATTTATGCATTTAATTTGTAGGAAACTCAAAGCTGTAGCATTACAAAGCCTTTCAGTGGCCTTCTAGGCCCATAGGCTAGAGTTGGAATTCAAAAAGACAAGAAGAAACATCTATGGCTGTTGAAGCTGCTGTAGCACCTAAGTGTGGTGATACAGAAATTCACCAAAATTCTGGGCTGCGATTTACAAAGGATGACATTTGTAGTAAGTAAATATACTTCAAATTAAAATTTCAAAGATACAGGGATAGGAAACATACCAAAATGACCAAATAAAAATTCAAAGGAGTATTGGTATTCTAATAAAGGAAGGGATGTGGCCGTAGCATGGAGAAAAAAAAAGTCTAAGAAAAAGTTGAACAGAGTGGGGATGCAATTCAGTTAGTAGTATGCTTGCCTAAGAGCACAGAGCCTCTGTGTTCCATCCACAGCACAGCATAAAACAGGTATAGCAATGTATGCCTGCAACTCCAGCACTTAGGAGGTGAAAGCAGGAGGATTAGAAGCATATATATATATATATATAGATATATATATATAGATATATATATATAATTGTGGTGATCAAGGGTTCTGTAGGCAGCATGAAGACAGAGCTCTGTAGAAGGATTTTGGAAGAAAGAACATGATCCCAGCCCAGTGCCCACAGGGAAATCACTGTGCTCAACATCCATAAAAGTAAAACGAAGCTGCTCACACAGAATCAAAGGAACTCATTATTTGTATATTTATGTGCCATCATTGGGCAGCAGAATGAGTGTTAGTCTATTAAGATGGAGACACTTGAATTCCATGGGGAGATGAAGTGGCACTTTTCACTTAGTTTGCATTTGTAGTATTCAAAGCATTTTGCAGGGCTCTGGACCGAGAAAGGACTGGGGAGTATCAAGATGTCAGTGTGCAAAGCATTGCAAGGTTTCCCCTCTCCTGTCTGAGCAGAAGCTTGTCTTCAGATGGAGACAGAAGTGACTGCAGCTTAGTGAGAATTCAGCAAGGATTGCTTGTTTCTTTATATGACAAGGCTGATGCCTCGGGGAAAATGAGAGGTCACACTGTTATACATAGTCTATGGTAGAAACACAGGTGGAGGAATGTGGCAATAATGCCACTATGAGACCGTTTGCTTCCGTGACCCAGAAGGTCATTATGCTTTTCCTAAGACCGCAATAGTGATGTTAGTTACTTGAGCTATGTATAATTCCAAGTACCAGTGGATGTTATTGACATTCAGGTGCCCACGTGTTGTGGTCCCCTCTGGGATGAGCCTCTTCTGTACGACCTCCATCAGTTCCCTAGGAATGAGGCGAAAGGCAGAGTCCAAGTCCGCAGAGAACAAACCCTCGGAGCTTCAAACACGGCCATGTTAGTTTCTGTTCATTTTTCTCACTAGCATTTCTACATTCATCGCTCAAGTCTAAAACACTCCGAAACGGAACAAGAGTAGCTGAGAGCCAAGGCTCTAGTCACAGAGCCACGATCTCTGCTCTCACTTTTTTGGTCTTCATCCTCTAAACACTGACATGATTTCCCTGTCATAAATGCGAGTTCTTCATATTCCTCTCCTAGAAGTATGAATAAAGTAAGAGAGATAGTATTTTGAAAACCACACAATTAAAATAATTTACAAATCTGAGACTACTGTCTGTTGCCTAATGAGGGTTATACAATCTCACTGAAGAGAGACCTTAAAAGAAATATGAAAACAAATTTCAGCTCTCCTCAATGTTTGCTAGCCGAGACAAATGATTTTTGGTGTAATTAATGTGAGTGTTTCTGGAACACAGAGAGACACGTGGTCATGGGCTACCTTCACGAGCCACTATCCACATACAAACCTTTACTGAATTTTATCAAGAAGGAGAGGGAAATCGAGATAACACCACAAGGCCTACTAAGCCAAGTTTGTGTTTCTTTTTCCTGTCTAGCACTGTTACGTAGATGAATTTAATTAGAAACCTCCTTGTTCTGTCCTGGCTGTAAAGATCAGGACAAATTGACCTTTGGGACCAAAGATAGAAGCAATGTTACCCCAGTTTCCCAACTGGAAGGTCTCTGCTCTTGGCTATTGCACAACTGAATTATCATTATTTAACCAAACAAAAATGATTACTATGTAGACTTGCTTCATGTGATTTCTCTCCCATTTCTCCATCATCCCAACACTTCAAGAATATCTGAAATACAGAAAAATAGATATAAAGTATGCATCTATATTCATAAAATCATAATGTTTATCTAGGAATAAGTGTAGTAATTACAATGTTTTTATCTATAAAAAGGAGACAGTAAATATTGAAGATTTAAAGACTTTAAGACTATGTATTTCTTTGTTATAATTATGCAGTTCTGTTGCTAGATTCTAAAAGTAGCCAGACATCTATAAACCAGAGAGTGTATCTGCTTCAATTTAATTTATTTTAACTTTCATTTTTTCAATATATATTTTATTGAATTTTTGCACATTAAATTTATTTTATTAATCCTGAAATTTAAATTTGATGTTGTTACATATATATTTTTCAGTTATAGCAAATGCAAAATAATTATTCATTCCCTGGCCAGACTAGGGCAAGCAGCAGAAGACTTGAAGGCATAGGCTGTTCTTCACTGGCTTATGTATAGAATGAACAGTCGTTGTGTGGCATCTCTTCTTATTTGTAACATTCTTTCTTAGAGGGATAACTGTTGTTTATGAGACTCAGAAAGTAAGTGGGAAACTTCAAGTCTCAGGTAGTTTCTGAAACTTAAAATTTTACAAGGCCCCTCTACCTTATCCCAGGTTGTGAAAACAGTCACTACTGCTGGGAGAGGAGACTTTGGAGAGCTATGCTGTCTCAAAATTTTTCATGGAGGCCCAGGGATACAGCTTTTGTTAACATCACCCATACTGAACTGGACTTTCCTATAATGTATCTGCCATCAAGGTATCCATGCTACTATAAGTAACCCCAGTAAACTCACTGAGGTAGAGATTGTTAGAACTGTTCTTTGATCTGTTGCTCGAGGCCCATTGGGAAGAATAAGTGTTTGTGGTTCCTCAGGAAAAGTCACACAACAATCATACCACACTCTCCACATGTCCAAATGACTTAGCCAAACACTTTACCAAATACAATGGGAATGCACATTGCTGTGAGTCCTACCCTGTCACTTGACTTACACATCTGATCCTCACCCTCAGTTGAGCATAGTAAAAATCATAAGTAACAGAAGTGTGTCTCTTACCTGCTGGAGGGAGAGGACTGCTAGTTCCTAGGAAGGGGAAAACTCTTTCTCCTGTGTTTCAAGGCACTTTCCCCTTCTAGATATTTCCTTACCTAGGCCTTTAAAATGAAAGTGAAAGTAGGCTTAAATATTTCACTCAGTTCTTGGCACACAAAGCCCATGATGTTCATGACTTTGCTCTTTAATGCCATCTGCGTAAGTGTGTCATGAGGCTTTTTCATGACTAGCAAAGTTATACAAAACACCCATCCTATGCCATCTTACAGCTCTTACTTAGAAACAAAATCCTACTGTATTGCTGTTTTCAATAATGCCTATATCCCAATTTATGAGGACAGATAGCAATCTGCTTCTACAACATTTGCATTATACTAAAATACTCTCTCCATAATAGTCTACCTACTGACCTGTTAAGTGTTCAAGGAAAGATGTGAAAAACATAGTGAATATATGCTTGGAAATGTCATGCTTTAGTGAAACTTACAGCTTTCCCCTTCAGCTTAAGTACAAAGAATGATTGGTTAGCACTTTTGCAAAAATCTTAGGTACAAGCTACGTGATGTGTATAGTGGAATGAGGGCTAAGTGTGTTTTTAAACTTATTGGAAACTATATATCAGTGCTTAAACAGGTCATCCATTACACAATCAAGTTTTTATTGGAAATTCTGACACCAATCTCCTTAGCTAGAAAACCTTGAAACTATTTTAAAAGCAGAATAGCATCAATGATTTTGCAAAAGGATAAAATTGTCTTTCATTAGCATCTCCCCTAGTGAAAATGTGCAATTACACTTCACCAATCATTCTTTAGTATTCTATATGATCTCATTTTACATGTATCTACTTCATCATTGTCTAATAACAATTCATTTTACATATAAAGTGCCAAAAGTGGTAGAAGAGTAAAAGAAGATGAAGGAAATCTTGAATTCTCTCACTTATTAATTTCATAATTCAGAAAAACTTAATATCTGACACTCTTTTCATATTTGAAATTGAGATTGTTTTGAGACTTATGGAGGAAATATAATAAATATTGTATATTAGACATAGTACATGTTCAACACCAATATGAATAAAATGGTTACATAATAAGCACAGTTACGAATCAATTCCAAACATGGTATCAACCTTCAATTGACCTCCATAGCGCACAAGAGCTACAAAATCATTTAGAGGTCATTTTTTAACCATCTCTTATTCTGTATCTGATGCAGAAACTGGTGTCCAGAATTAGGAAGGATTTGATCTGAAAGCATTCTAAGAACTACATTCTGGATGGAGAAAATGGTGGTCTGATTGATGTCACTTCTCATATTAAAAGTGCTTAGGGTTATCACATTTAAAAAATATATATAGGAAGCCTAGTCATATTTGACCTTCAGAAGCTTTAAAAGTATAATTCAAGGGCTTAGAGATGGTTCAGTGGTCAAGACCATTCGTTGCTCTTACATAGGACCCAGTTTGGTTCCCAGAACCCACACTGGGCGGCTCACAACTATCTATAACTCCAGTTCCAGAGAAACTGTATTACTGGTATTTAGGTAGAACTGAAAATCCTGTATTTTAACTTCATTTCAATTTAGGAAAAGAAAAATTGGCAGGGACACAAATCCAAAAGCATGGGACTTGAAAATCTTGTCCTAAAATGACCTCTTCATGGATAAAATCCTACTCAGTCGCAAATGTGCAACTCACTGTGATTCAACATTGGGTCTTTGAGTCAATAGAAAGTTTCCACTTCTCCCTATGTTTGCCAGATGTAATCTTTTCTTAGTATTAACTATGAATCATGTACTTCACGCCAGGGGCATATGTGTCTGTTTTCCTAATTTTGCTTGTTCCCAGACAATTAATATTAATCTTTAATTTTTAAAATCAGTGAGTCTCTAGATAAGCTACTGCAAGTATTTAAAGAACATCTTGTCATCACAGAACCACTGAAAAGGAGACTCGTGCTGGTCACACTTATGGTCTCACCACTAGGTCACAGCACACCAGTCCTGTGTTGTCCACCTCATTTACATAGTCATCTTCATCATCATCCTGACCATCATTACCGTCAAGGTGGCAATGAGTTATTATTACTGGACACTTAAATTTCTTCAACTGTGATGACTTTTATACTCAAAATTCACAACAATCTCCATAGAGTCTGAGGATTCTTACAGATTTTTCTAATGAAGGAACTAAACCCAGAGACCTTTAAACTAGAGTTATTAAGATAATTTATAGTCACAATATAATGTAGCACATCTGGCCTTCAAACAAAAGACCAAGTTTCCAAGTATTTTCAGAATACTAAAGATTATATTCTTTTGTATGTCAGATTATATTGTTATGTTTGTGTTTTTTATTACATGGCAGGTGTTGTTCTTGATGACATGCATGTTAAGTTCACAGCATCCCTTTGTACACAGCACTCTCGTTGTACTCATAAATAAGTACAAGGCCCAGCACAGCAGATCAGTTGCTCACTGTCACTAGGATGTACCACACATGAGCTAGCAAAACCAAGGAAGCCTGTCGGTGCTTAAAAAATGTAAAAAGTAAATCAGTTTTATTTTATTTTAATTATGTTTCATGTAATATTTGAGATGTGCACACACTGAAATATATTGTGCTTTTCTAAAGTGTAGAATGAGCTGCATAGCCTATATTTTATCTTCAGTTCAATTTAGAACCAGAAATTGGTGGCACATAAATCAGAGGCATGAAATTTGAAACATAAAACTCTTCATCAGTACTTGGAAAATTTCTATTCATCTTTAAATCTTTAAATGCTCAGCACACTACGACCCAAATTTGGGTGGTTGATTCAGTAGATATTGTTTCTTCTAGTGTTTGCAGTACACCGCAATGGTGTTGTGCAACTGCTTGGTACCTTTGGAGTGGAGTACACTGCTCTCAAGTAGAGAACATTACTTTTCTCTGTTTTGTATCTGATTTTACTGTTCCTTTTATGCCAGAGGACATCATTGGGTTATTGGTGACTATAAAACATTTCTCCAAAATTGTGCTCCCAGTCTCCAACTCTGAAAACCTAGGTCTGAAAGATCTTTGGAAAAGTCAAGACAGACCCTTCTTTCTGATCCTCAGTAACCAAGACCAGGCCTTCAAAGTCAAATAATTCAGTTCACATTAGATTTTCTTCACAGCTATCACCTCAGTCCTGTCATGTCCCACAATACCCCTCAGGCCTTCCAAAAAGAAAAGGTATGTCTGACTCTAAGGGTAAGTATGTTCATGTTAAAATCCAGGACATGGCATTGTGTATAAGCCATCAAGTCTCCCACTGCAGGAGAGAAAAGGGACCGGGCAGGGAAAACTACCTGGAACATACTGCAGTGCAGAGAAGAAATAGGTTGAAAGTCATGCTGTTGTTGATTTCAATTATGTGGAAAATTAAAAGAACACGTAAAAAATCATTATTGTTCATCATACTGATGCTAATGAATGTTCAACTGCTTGAAAGCAGCCCTCCCTTTGAAAGATTTGCAAGGTCAAATTTTAATGGTATTATGTTTAATTATGTCTTTAATTAAAACTATAAAATGAAGCACCTGAAATACTTTTACTGAACTAAAAAAAGACCTGGCGTTGGATGAGGAAAACTCACATACTTCCTTCATCTTGAGCTCTCAGAAAGTGATGTTGAGCTCATTTAACATGTTTCAAACCATTTATCTAGGAATACATGTAAGTCAAGAGAATGCAATTGTGTACTTTATTCCTTTTGCAAACAGTACAAATTTTAATTGTATAAACTTCCAATCAAACAACTCTAAATGTATAAATTCAAGTTTGTTGATCAATTAACATTTTAAAAAAGAATTAAAATTCACTTTGTTATTTTCTATTAAAAATGCAGAGCATGTTTTTAAATGTTTCCCACTAAATGTACTATGCTTTTTTAATTATTTTTATTGATTTTTGAGAATTTCATACAATGCATTTTGATCATTTTCAGACCTCCACCTCCGCTTCTATTTTAATACCTTCCCTGCCCCCAACTTCATGTCCCCAATTATTTTCTGTTTATTTTTTAAAATCCTACGCAGTCTCATTTTTGTTCTCCAAATGCTCTTCCATGTGGATCTATTACCCAGAGCCTAGTTATCTATCCAGTGTCACAGCCTTAATAAGAACCAACCCTTCCACACCCAGCAACTGTCAGTTGCTAAGAGCTCCTCAGTGAGGGTTCAGGCTTCTTGCCCAGCTTACCCCTCTGCGCTAGGATTTTGCTTTCAGCTTGCATGATCTTGTGCATGCTGTCACAATTGCTTTGAGTTCACATGTGAAAAGCCCTTCTGTCTGGAAAGCACTGCTTCCTTGTAGTGTTCCACCATATCTGGCTCTTAGAATCTTTCCATCACTCTCTTCTGTAATGGTGACTCATGGGAAATTTCTGTTCTTCAAATCTTATGTATCTACACAACCATAAGTACACACAATTCAGATTAATGTATGCAATGTTGAAAGTTACACTGCAGCAAACCTATCATAAAAATAGCATATTTAAGATATTCAGAAAAAAATTAAATTGTTAAAACGTGTCATTAGTACTTGTCTGATTCATTAGATATTGCTGTATATTAATCTTAACTTGTCCTTAAAACAAATTCAAGGAAAATTACATTCATGATTTTTTTTGCTAATAGGAAAATGAGGGTAGAAAACAGAAAAAACTAAAATGCAAATAAGGAAAAGAAATGCATCTTTGATGGTCTGATATACATGTAATCTAAAGACCGCAAGTCTGAATAAAATTTCTAACAGGCACAGCAAAAAAGTGGATGTTAATAAGACCTAGTCAAGCCACTGTCCTAGTTTTATTTCTAGTTTCTCTGATGAAATACCCTGACAAATACAATTTTATGGATAAACAGTTTATTTAGCTCACAGTTCCAGGTTACAGACCACTTTACGTGAACATCAGTACAAGAACTTGAAGCAGCTCGTCTCATCCACAGTCAAGAGCAGAGAGAGAATAAATGCTTAGTTGCTTATTTGTTATCAGTGCCCTCTCATTGTCTATACATTTAAGGGTCCCCTGCCTAGGGAATGGTGCCACACACAGTGAACTGGGTCTTCCTCAATTATCATAATCAAAACAATTTCCCACAGACATGTCAAGAGGTCAACTTGGTCTAGAGTATACCTGAGTAAGACTCATCATTCTCAGATGTCTCTACATTGTGCAAAGCTCACAGTTAAAACAATCTACCACAGCCACCAGAAGAGAAGCACATAATTCATGGAATGAGATCCAGATGTTTGCCATGAATTTTCATAAAGAATCTACCATTCCGTATGTTATATCCTAGGTTAATAGCATCCACTTAGTAAACAAAGCCTTTTCTTTCACTCTGCTCACTCCAGTGGCACCTGTAAGTTAGTGCATTAAACTTGATAGAAGTAAGGGGAGGTGTAGATAGGGGATGGGATCTACATACCATCAAATTATATTACATGAAACTCATAAAAATTCAATAGAAAAAATTAAATAAAAAAAGTTGGCTTAAAAGGTTCTATTCTGATGAATTTCAAAGTTTATCAAATACCTAGATGAAGCCAGAAATTAAAACAAATTTATTTCAGGATGAAGTAGTTTTCTATTCTGTTTGAAATCCTCCTGGTGAACTACCACCCCATTTACAGTTGAAATGATTCAGATCAGAATGGATTCATATATTGACTCCAGAATGGACATGAGATCCAGTCTTCTCTGAGTTCTTCAACTCTGTTAATAGTATTTGATACCAGAATTTCTTCAAGATGACAACTTACAGGACCATTTTTTATTTCAAGACAGAAATACTGAATCCTCCTATGAGCCTAAATGAAGAGCTACATATATTGTTTTATAGGACAGAATAATGTCACAGGGGTAATACAAAAATTTTATGTCATTTATCATGTAGTATGTCCTTCACTGGTGTGTGAAAATATTCTACCATGTATAATATATATATATATATATAAAAAAAATGTGTTCTACCATATGCAAATTATAAACATATATATGACACTTATTCTGGAGTCCCTATTATTTTATAGACATATTTTTATTTTCCTCTATAAGAATAACAATATTTGAGGGAATGTATTTCAAATGAACTTTAGAATCAAAATGTCCTCTGACAATTTGATAGCTCTCAGAAATGAGACAGGAACATCTGAATGTCACATTCAGCTCTCACCTTGCCTTTAGATTGTTCTAACAGAAATGACCTACAGACACTCAGATATATGCTCCCACGGACTGGAGATTATACAAAACTCTTGCTTCCTTGAATCCAAATTGTGTAACCTGGACCACTTCTTTCAGGGGATGACAGTGCATGGCTCTTATTGCTCAGAGGCTCTTCTTCACTAAGATTGAGCCAGTGGAAGCCTGGGTGTGAACTAGATCTCGAATCTTTTTCCATAGTTTCATTATTTACTTTGTTTCCCATATTTTAGCAAAATGAAGCATCTCAGATTCACGTTTCTCAAACTTCATAAACCTCTGCAACCAGTAACTTTTCCCAATTTTCCTTCATTAAAACCAATTTCTGGGGCTGGGGAGACGGCTCAGCAGTTAAGAACACTGACTGTTCTTGCAGAAGACCCGGGTTTGAATCCAGCACCCACATGGCAGCTAACAGCTGTTCCTAACTCCAGTTCCAGGGGATCTGACAGCCTCTTCTGTCTTTCGTGGGCATTGCATGAAACAGGTGCACTTACCTACATGCAAGCAATACACACATACACATAAAATTTTTTAAAAATTTTTAAAAATCCAATTTCTAATTTTCTCTTTCAAACCATCATTATTTTCATAATGTTTGTGCATTATAACTTAAATTTTTGTGTTTAACATGACTGCTGCAATTAAGTGACATTTTGTTTACATTTTGGTCATTTGCATACACACACACACACACACATAGAGAGAGAGAGAGTTTTGAGATATTTAGTTTTCATTAAAATTCTTGATTCGCACCAGGGCTCAGGGACCACTGTGGAAGAGGAGGCAGAAGGAGGTAAAAGCCAGGGGAGGAGATACATGAACATATGGAAACAGAATCTTACAGGCTCTTGGGACATTTTCTTTTCTTTTTGAAAAAAGCACTCATGGCACTGGAGAGATGGCTCAGCCGTTAAGAGCACTGAGAGCTCTTGCAGAGGAACCAGGTTCGATTTCTAGCTTTCACATGGCAGCTTCAAACCGTCCTTAACTCCAGTTCCAGGGGAATCCGATGACATCTGCTGACCTCCGCGGCATTGCACGACACGGTTGCACTCACATCCATGCAGGCAATCCACTCATACACATAAAATAAAAACATTAAATAAAAAATATTTTTTAAAAATACTCATCACAAATAAAATAAAGTGAATATTTTTAAAAATTACATAAATCAAGCCCGTATGGTACTAATACAAATCAGGAATTTGATTTAATCTTTTATTTTAAAAACATTTTGAGGAATTCATCTAATACTTAGAAAATAAATTCTTTGTTGCTTTCTTCCCATTTATTTTTAAAAAATGTTTTATTTTATTAATTTTTTTAATAAAAAATTATTAAAAATAATTAAAACCACTTAAAGCCACTGCATGTGGTTAAGTGCACCCATGCTGTGCAATGCCTGTGGAAGACAGAAGAGGCTGTCAGATCCCCTGGAACTGGAGTTACCTCAGTTGTTAGCTTCCATATGGGTGCTGGGATTCAAACCCACGTCTTCTGCAATAACAGTGTTCTTAACCGCTGAGCCATCTCTCCAGCCCCCTCTTCCCATTTCTTGATTCATAGTCAAAGACTTCTCATCCCCAGCAGCACTTACTGAGTTAAGTGGCCCACTTCGGAGCTTCTGGAGATGTGAAGAATCCCAGCAACCAGGTGATTTTTCACCTGGGCAGACACTGTCCATGTGTACCCAGTGACTAGCAGTCAGATCTATTAATTGTTGCTTTGCCTGAAGTGACTGCAAAAAGCCTTTTTTAAATAGGGACCATACGTAAAGTTGGATACTAAGAAATCATTCAAATCAATGAATGTAAACTGAATCTATATGTAATTATGTACAATAATAAATCGAAACAGCATATAGAAATATATAGAAATCATCTATATCCACGTCAGAAAAGTTCATGTGCTCACAAATCTATAATCTCTATCTGTACATCTCTTAAATCCTCTGAATGGACAGAAAGCATTCTCTATTCTATCAGATTACAGAATCAACGTGGTAGATTTGAAAAAAAAAAAAAAAGACTTGCTAAATTCTTAAAATCAATACCATGCACATTTCAAACTTTTCAGAGATTGTATTTACTAAGGAAAGTGGTTTTTTTTTTCCCAACAGATCATGTGTCTGGTATGACTTTAAGCTAATGATTATAGAGGTGATAATACTTCATGATCCTTATCTAGAACATGTATGCTCTAAAAAGAAACAAATTTTAAAACTAAAGAAAAAGATTATTTCTTTCTACTTGAAAAGCAAGTATTTTCTCTTGTCTCAGGACCTCTGGGGAGAGCACTATTGAGCTGAGCATCTAAAGTGGCTGTTCACAGCAGGCAGCTACAGGAGCATCAACTATTGGCATCAGTGCTGAGAAAAGTGGGCTTGAGAACCCAGAGCAACATGGAGGCACAGCTGTCATTTCTATCCTCCATGACCCAGAGTCATCTGGGCAGCAGATGGCATCACTCAGAAAAGAAAGCTCATTCACCAATGAACAGTCAAAGGCTCTTTTGCCACCTGCTCTTTAAATAACCTTATCAATCTGGAATAGGCAAAGAAAAATTGCTGTTGGATAAGCGAAGCTTTGGGGTTCTGCATCACCGTGGTTACAACCTCATGTAGCACCAATATAATTAACAACAGAATGATAGTTATAGTAATAATGATTCTTGAGTATAAGTGTTATATAAGCATGGAACTGTAAATAATGACAATTATAATTATAAAAGTAAACTGACCAAAATCTATGAAATTTAAGATTTCTTTAGTTTCAAGGGAATTTATATCTATATACTTTAACCCATTCAAACTTCCTTAATTACTAAAACTCCAAACTCAAAAATCAACCTCAAATCATTTTCTTCCTTCATAACCAGTCAGTAATGAAAACCACATTATTTCTGTCCAAAATATGTCATGGATTTGTACCAAATTATCTCTTATAACACCTAGAACTGACTCATAAATAAATACTTGTGAGATAATTCTTACTGATCTATCCATTTAGATAGAAATATGAACTTACACAAAGGACAGAGTATTTCTGATATTTTATATTCACCATCCAAAACAATTTATGTGGCTTAGAAGTGCTGAATGGGAGTAAATGGATTCTTCCCCTTATTTACTGAAGAACGAACATCTTCAGAAAGATGATTTTTGAGGTTATTTTGCCTTTGGATTCTGTAGTACACACGTCTTTTAGAAAACTCCACTATTGCAAATCTACTGAAGAAAAATTTGGGTTACTAGAGACCTAGAATTCTTTAAAGTGAATCAAATCTTGGGAAAGAATGCTTTAGGGTCTTTGTATTGGAAGAAATGTTGCTTTCCCTATTGTTTTATCCAGAAGACCTTCCTCCAAAATTCAAAATCCAACTTAATATCGTGATAATGTTATCTTCTTTTTGCTCTCATAAAAGTTAATCAGAACTTTAAATCTTACTTTTAAAATTCTTAACATACTGCACTAATTTTGCTATTGAATGTGAAATTATTAGAAGAAAAATTTGTGGTTGGCATTGGCCTGATTTCAGTTTTCACAGACAAAGGGCTCCCCATCCCTCTTCCGCATTTCTTCCTATGCAATGTAGAGCACAGAATTTGGAATTCAAAGACTGAGGCTCAATTGCCATGTCTTTTTCTTCACTAATGTTTTGTGATCTTAGTCAATCACTTAATGCCAAAAACTTTAACATCTCTCCTTCAAAAGGAAAATGATGATGATGGTGGTGGTAATGATGGTAGGAGTCTGTGACTGTTTGATGATGGGAACAGTTACCAGTTAGTTAACTGAATTGTCCAGTAGTAACTGGGGCCAAATTTTCTCCATATGAGAAAGACTAGTAAAAAGGCAGTGAAAATATTTGATTTCTGAAAGTTTTAGTACAATGAAAAGCTAAACACCTTCATTTCAGAAGCAAAGACCAGTTTTCAGAGATGACCCAGTGAGTCCACCGCTTGCCTTACAAGAGTCAGGATATTGTTCAGATCTTCAAAATACACACAAAAGAGGAGTAGCATGGCTGCTGCCTATAATACCAAGACTCAGAAGGTGGAGACAAAGGATAGACAATGCCCTGAGCAAGCTGGCTAATCAGATTACACAAAACAGTATGGTTTAGGTTCAGCAAAAAATAGTGTCAATATGTGCTATAGTTTGCCTTCAATTGCTGTGACAAAACACTCTGACTAATACCAACTTGGAGAAGGAATGATTTATTTTATCTTACATCTCCTGGGTGACAGTTCATCGCTGAGGGAGCCCAAGGTAGGAACTCAGGAACCCGGAGGCAAGAGCTGGAGCACAGGCCATGGAGGAATGCTTCTAAGCCCCTGCTCAGCCTACTTTCTTATACAATACAGAACAACCTGCCCAGTGGTGACACTGCCCACAGTGGGCTTGGGGCTCCCACAACATTCAACAATCAAGAAAATACCCCACAGACATGGTCACAGGCCAGTCCAATGGAGGAAATTCCCCAATGGAGCCTCTCTCTACCCAGGTGTGTCAAGTTGACAACTAAAGCTATCCAGCCTAATATGTAAGGTGGAGAGTGATCAAGAATGTCGGTCTTTGATCACCACACGCATGGGCACATATGTGCATGTATACCTGAACACACACGTGTGCATGTTCACACAGGTGAACATGCATACACATACACATGCATACTATTCACACATACATATGACAAAAAAGAAACAAAAGTCAAACACAATTATATCATTATTTGAGTACGATGTCAGATGTATAGTAATATAACTGTAAGCAGTAGGTGTTAGAGTTTCCACATATAATAATTCCTATCAACAGTAAAAAGAGTGATATTTAATACTACTGCTATATGTAAAAAATGTGTTCTCTAGTTTGAGTGAGCTTGCTTCTATTATTCCTTGGGCCATGTGACACTTTCATAATTGACCATGAACATACTATTTTTTGAGCTGTTGTTTACTTCCTTATATCAATAATTCCAGTTAGAATATAGTTGGCACGCATTCTAAGATATTCATCTTTGATTATGCATGGCAGACTGCCTTTCTTAGAATGCTGACTTAATAGATATTGATTTATTGAGTCCAAGAATTATTTTACAGTTCAAATGAACATCATGCATTCTTTGGTGCCACTTTTTGTTTAGTGGGAATTACTTCTGACATGTTTAAGTAATTCTCGGAATATTATTTATTTTTGTGTAAAGCATAGATTCCTGGGGCCTACATAGCAATGCACTGACAGTAGAGTTACCTGCTAATGAACATGAACTACAACTTAAAAGTAATCTTATGGCTATCTAATAATTAATAATTACTGAATGCATTTCTATATCATACTTTTAAAATGGCTCAAATTTATTAGAAAATAATTATTTCCAGCAAAATTCTAACAGATAATCATATAATTATATATATACCTATGTCTGTATTTTAGTCTTATGGGAACATTTCATTATGGGACAAGAAGTAGCACATGAAACAACTTTCCTTTGTATTCTTTTGATGCTTCTTACTATAAATGGAAAAGTTAATTTTTATTTTGCCTGCTTTTCAAATAAGAGGCAAAATGCAAAACATCAGTATGACTTGTTCAACTTTCTGCACGTATAAGAAATAGACTGAGATTAAAATCCAGTTGTTATTAATACTGAAACCTTGTATTTCTCCCTCTGTAGGCCTCTAGGTTTTGATTGCTGTTGTCTTTAAAAAAAAAAAAAAAAAGCAAGAGTAAATTACAAATAATTTGACCCTAAACATTAGGTAGGCAACTTAAGGTCAGCTCCATAACTGAATTACATCATTATATATGTCTAAAAAATATAAAGAACTAAAGGCTGAAATGGACATCAGACACAAGTGACCTCCTTTGTAGGAGAAGGTTAAATTATTACTTCCAATGCTAAAAAGTCAACTTCTCTTATATTGCAATACAATACTCTCACAAAATTTCTTAGGAAAATTATAGCAAAACCAAGAGAAGCTACCAACTTGAGCAAAAGGAGAGAGAAATCTATGACTCACAGCTAAAGAGCTGCTGTTCTGTTATTGTTGTGTTGTTTTGTTTCCATAAAAACTGGTGCAAAAGGTTGATGGGGCCTTGTGACATTTTTGTGACCATATCTGGTATAGGATATGGATATTTCAGAGAATAGCCAATTCCAAATCTCCCATACACACTGCATTAAAAAAAAAAAGTCAAGAATTCACAGCTGGCACAATTCTAAGCATAGTCTAGAAATAAATGTAACAATTTTTCTTTAACAAATAGGAAAAAAAATGTGTCTTTTAACCTTTCCAGTAAGCACTAGAAAAGAAACACAAAGAACTTTTGATATAAGTAGCAACTACAAGTGTTTAAAAAATAGAACGCACTTGGAGACATGGCCATGCATTTGGCTTATCTTCATTAAAAGCCACTTTCCCGTTGTTCACAGTACCTGCAGGTCCAGGCTGGTAGTGCAAGGGACAATTCTTTCTCAACCTGAATTTGCTTAAACAGGTGCTATGCAAATATAAAACTTCATTATCCTTCTTTATCCTTAATAGGGGCTTATTGTTAGAGAACACAAAGGCCACAATTCGCTTGAGTCCTTGCTTTTTCTCCCCTTACATGTATTCATATTTTAGAAAGACAATTTGCATAGCTTTTGAAAAAGTGTTCTTTGAATATTTATGTACCAAGTTCCTTACTAAGCATTTCTCAAGACAGGATTGAGTGAGGAAGCTGAATTCTCTTTACAGGCATCAGTAAGAATTGTAAGCACCATCAATTGCAAACTGTTTATGCTGAAAGTTGGGGAAGATCTCAACGATTTCAAACTGTACTTACTTTAACATTTGTTTCTTTCAAATGAAGACAAATTGTTAAGAGAGCTGCTGATGGTGCTAAGAATCAGTGAATTTTCTCAGCATTTCCTGAGGAATGTTATACACTTGGGAATATTGACCTCAAAAGAATAGAAAAAATAGTATCTACACTAGGGAAACCGAAACTCAACAAGTATAATCAAAATCTCAAAGTTGTATATCTATATGTGGCAGAGCTGGTATTGTGTATAATACCTTTACATGAAAGTTCAGGGTCACTATACTATAGCACAGGTTGATGACATCATGAACACTTCTGCAACAAAATGAAATGCCCATGTGTTGTCTGTGTGTGGGGGGGGATCTTTATAGTTTTTATTTATTTTCAGGTCAAAGACCACAACATTGGACTTTACTGCATACACATAGAGATAACCCAGTTTCTATTCAGTTTGCAATGAACTGAAGAGGTGAAATTCTGTACCCTTCCTCCTCTGCTTCCAAAGAGTCCTCTGATTCAGGAATTTTGTTCCCAAGAATGTGCTAAGAAGAAATGGTTTCAACAGAATTTCCAAACACTCTACACGCTGAAAAGTGACACACCGGTCTTTTGAACAGCCTTTGACTTGCACTTCAATATTTTATTAACTATCAACACTAACAGAAGCTCTTTTAAAACTCAATGATTGAAATTCAGGATGAAGATGTTGTCAATATATTCTGAATTTAATCTATAAATGTGTAAGCTTTTGTCTTTGTTCCTTTTAAAAAATAATTTATTGAGAATTTCATATATGTATATAAGGTGTTTCGAGCAAATCCATGCCTACTCCCTCCCCTCCAACTCCTCCAATATTGCCCTGTTGGGGACCCCTGTTGTGTAAAGTAGCAGTCTCTTCATGTCTGGATAGCCCATGGGCTCGGCCTCATATGCAGAGATTCCTTTTTCAGCAGGGTGCCTTCCTGGCATCTTCCTGACTCATCTTTTGAAGCAGCCATCACAGAAACATGGCCTCCGGCTCTGGAAACTGCCAGGTTTTCCTGTGTGATTTTCAGGCAGTTTGGCAGCCTGGCAGGAGCCCACCTCTACATGTAAATAGGGTATCCCACAAAGTACCTATCAGCTAAGGTTTTTACTACCACCTCCACAGTATAAAGTATCCTGGTTTTTCCTCAATAATCGGAGCTGGATCACCGAGACTTGGAGCCGAGCTAAGTCACTGAATAAAGGGGCTGTACCACTGACTGAGCTGAGTTCTGTGTCTTACTGCCTACAATCCAGCCTCCCCAGGGGGCGCTATCCTTCCGTCATCGACTCACGGAAATCCAGCCTCAGCCATCCCGCACCTCTCCTCGTGACCCGGCAGCTGACGGTCCCAAACTTAGAGAGAGAGTGCATGGGTGAAATTGGGACGGAACTCGACTGGGCCAGCCCCGGTAGCAGAGACCCACAGAGACCCGAGAAGCAGGGACCCGCCAGCAACGCAGAGCAGACTAGCCACAGGACCTGCCACTTCCCAGGTGCACGCAGGAGACTGGCGCCACGCTAGCAGCTGGCGCCCCGAGATCCCTGTACCCCCATATTGCCCCATAACTTTTTTCTGATAATTTCATATACTCTGTCTTCTTAAATTTTTGAGACCAAAAAAAAATCATACCTGGCTAAACAAAATAGTGAAAGCAAGCTACAGTGTGCACTAAGACAAAGCCCTCTGTAGTATCACCAACCTGTCAGTGAGGTTACTGTTGGACAAGTGACCTCTGTGGGGTTGATAAAGTACAACGTGGCTCACAGATATTGGAATTGAGGTGGCATATTGGATGGATGGATGGTCCCTCCAGTACAGGAACTTTATAGGGCAAGGAGTCATTTCCCAGTCATCACTGTTAGCAAATACTTTATATCTATTAACTCATTTATTCTCCACAAGCAATTTGTCAGTCATATAGCAGCATTATCATTTACAATTTTCCATAAGGCAATTCAGATATAAAGATTAAATGTCATTCCAAAGTCTCAGAGACTGTAAGAAACAAAATTGACCGTCCCCTCAGACCATCTGGCTCTTGAAACTCTATGCTCATTTAACAGCACCTGGTGCTACTCAAAGATCAGCAATAATTAGGTCTATCTGAGGAATTCAGGAGAGACGCTAAGATAAAGTTAAAATTTGGGGGCTGGAGATATGACTCAGTGGTTAACAGCACCGACTGATGTTGCAGAGGACCCAGGTATGATACCCAGAATCCACATAGCTCCTAACAACCATCCATAATTCCAGTCAAGGGAATCCAATGCTGTCTTCTGACCTCAAGGGGCACTGAATGATATGGGTGCACCTACCTACATGTAGGCAATAGACTCATACACATAAAATAAGAATAAAATAAAGTATTTTTAAAAGAGATTTAAAATTTGACTACATAAAAATTTAAGAATAACTTTTAATTCAACTGTGAACCTAGAAACTTACAGCCATTTGTGAAAGAGATATACTCTTGCTCTGGAGTGTGTTACTGAATATGTTAAATCTGTAATGAAATGCTTCTTCTAATCATGTAGTTACTAAAAATTTTTAAAAATTACTTCATGTTAAATAGTAGAGGTGATAAACATTGCCAGTGAAATCCACCTGATGACTTTATACCTATACTCAGGTACTAGGGATCCTAGTACAACCAACTGTGACTAGTAATAATCAGACACATAGAGATTAAAAACACATGTGCAAACATGTAAGTGTTAATAGCATTAAAAATGTAGGAAACAGCATATCTCAAAATGAAATGGAGTTCTTCTTTAAAGGGTAAAGACTCATTCAATTTTATGTCTTACAGGGTTTATACTGAGTTCAGTATTGTAATACTGTATTAATTCAGCTGTGAACCTAAAAATTTATAGCCACCTTTGAAAGAGATGTATCCTTGCTCTGGAATGTGTTACTGAATATGTTAAAGCTGTAATGAAATGCTTCTTCTTGAAAAATTAAAGTTTCAAACAATAATAAAGTTTTAAAATCTTGTTTGGAACAAACTTAATCTTTATAAATCATACATGAATGAAAGTTTCCTTTCCATCAGAAAATTCTGTGTATTTATAGGATAACACACAGAGAGAGAGAGAGAGAGAGAGAGAGAGAGAGAGAGAGATGGGGAGAGAGAGATGGGGAGGGAGAGAGAGAATATCAAAAAATCAAAAGATTGAGATTTTCGGAGAAAAACAATTTTACAGGCATATGAGTTGTTTTGATTGATAATGGAATGGATTTATCTGATTGCAATTCAAAAACCCTCTTTCAATTCAAATAATCTAATTCAAACATTTAAGTTTTTTTCAGTTTGTCAAAGGAAGAATAAGAATAGTTCAATTTAAGGAGAAAAGTAGAGAACAGAATTGTAGATGGCATTTGGAGTTCATCTGCACTTATTCAGAGAAGGTGCCTGCAACACCTCTCTTGGACGTTTACTCTGCAGTAGGGCCGTGCTGGGCAACTGAGCACGCTGCTGCAAACTGCTCAGCAGCCCACTGTTCCCGAACAGGCTGGCATTTTATGAGGACTATTAGAAATGCATGAATTTGGCACATGAAATGTCAACTGATATATTAAGAAAGAGCAACTCGCTATAGTCAGTAACAGTAAAAATTTTTCTAGCTTTCACCCCATTCTACTTCACAGATATACTATGTGTACCCTGGTACAGTTTCAGGTGAAATCATTTGACACCCAAAATATACACTCCAGTAAAACTTGACAGTAAGAAAATAAAATCCCCGACAATGGTACCATTTTTCAATCTTGAGTTTAAAAACCAACGTCATGGAGATGAATTTTAAATTATCAGTATATCACTCGAAAAACTATTTCTGACAGAAAGATAACATCTTTGTTCAGCTTGCTTATTGCTTTTAAAGTATGTCCTCTTTATTTTCATGCAGATAACTTTTCAGAATTGGATACTAAAACAAAAATTTAACTCCTATCCTAAAGCAATTGTATTGGATACCATTATTACACTGAATGTTAGAATCAGTGATGCAGTCTTCCACTGAGTCTAGAAAGTCACAGAAAATTGAAAGCTGGAAAATAAAGCACAGTTTATACTTTTGTAGCTTTTAAATCTCCTGTAAGGAGAAACATTTTCCTTGTGGAAAGTGAGATTGGTCACAAAATTGGCCATTGTAGTACAAAAATTGTCATATGGGCAACATGTGGCTCAGGGACTTTGGCACAGCCTGCTGACAGGGTTTCCCTGGATGGTGTGTCAGCAGCTGTTCTAGGAATACCTCCCAACTCCGGGCTTCATCATGTGCAGTTATTCAGGTCACCACAAGTGCTGACTGTTCATGTGTGTAACAGCCATGGCATGTCCAGAGGACAGCATTTCACAGCTCTCCTTCTCTGGCCCTTACATCCTTTCTACTCCTTCTTCCATGATGTTCCCTGACATTTTTCTTCTGGTGGGGGAGATTATGACATTGATATCCCCTCTGGCGGGGCACTCATAGTCACTTATGCTTAGCACTTTGAACATCGACGTGTCTATATTTACCACTACTTGCTGCAATAAAAACTTCTTTGGGTGACAGTAGCAGAAATCTAAAGATGTTAATGTAAATAGTAACAAAGCATTTTGACAACATGACCATTAAACAAAATACCAATAGGTTCTGAGCTTAACCAGTCTTGTAGCCATGGTTTTGACGGTGCTTACAGTACTAGGCATGAATTCTCTCCTATGGAGCAGGCCTCAAATCAAACAAAAGAGTGGTCAGTTACCCTATGAACAGTATTGCTACGATCGCACCAGTGAGAAATGTTGCCTGGCATGTTGATATTGTAACCTGCCTTTTCTCCTTGAGCTTCCTCCTCAGCACATTCTAGCATTATGAAAGCTAGCTAGCAGGGAGAGTGTTTCCTGATCAGTTCAAGATTTATTTCTCTGCGTAATGCAACCAATATGTCTTCTGGGATCAGTGTTGTTCACCCATGCTGGGTACAGAAGGTAAATTTTTTAAACTAATATAAATGTGATGAAAATCAGTTTTTATTTCCTGGACAGAAATATTTATATTTTACATATTTGAAAGTGAAAGTACTACAATTCTCCCTTAAAGAAATGGAAGACGGAGGCAGGAAACTCAGAGGCAGGTAGAAATAACTTCGGTCCCTACAGACACCCAGAGAACAATCACCTACTAGACCTGCAAGGAGAAGTTGATTTCTGATACTCATGGGGGTAAATTGTCACTTGTGAGAAATCAGATGTGAATAATTCAGTAACTGTAGTAGCCACAGCATCATCCAATTTCAGTGGGACTGACTTGTTACCATGTCGATTCTTTTCAATGTTGTTATTTTAATTTAGATTATAATCCTTTAACAACACTTTTGACAGAAATTGCTGTTGGAGGGGGGAAGGGAAATAGACTTAAAAGAGAAAATGTAAGACATAACCTGGCTTATAAAATGAAAAGTTGTCTTCCCATGGCAATTAACATCAAAACTCCAGCAGGTGGGAGAGGCGTCATGTCTACTTTTGGGTGAAATATATCCAGAATACTCAGTCACAGAAAATATACTTAAAAATGTAAGCTGAAAATTTTATATTTATTTCTTTTTAAAAATATTTTATTGAGTTTTCATGCATTTCATATAATAGATCTTAATCAAATTTAGACTCTGTCTCCCATCTCTGCCTCGCCTTCCCCTGAACTCCCCCACACTGGATTTCATATGTTCTTTCATATATGTTAGGTCCTATCAAGTCAAGAAATTGTACCCAAATGTCCCTCAGTGCAAGTTCGTCCACTGGAGTCTAGTCAGCCTATCTAGAGCCAATCCCTTATCTACTCTCCCTCACCCAGCAGCAATCAGTTACCACTAGTTCTTTGGCCAGGATTGGGGCCTGTTGACCCCTGGTTCTCTTCTGGGTTTTCGTCTAACTGAGTTTGCTATCAGTGTATATGAGTAAGTCTCAAGCTGCTTAGAAAACTCTATTTCCTTGTTATTCACCACCCTTAGTTGTCACAATCTTACTATCACCTCTTTAGTGGTCTCTGATCCCTAGGTGGGTGAGGTTTAATATAGGAGCCCTATCCAGGGACATGGACTCTGCAGATTCTTGTTCTCTAAAATTTCATCAGTTGTGGTCTTCTGTGTACATTACACTTTGTTGTATGAAAAAGCTTTTCTGGTGAGAGTTGAGGGATCTTACCCTAGTCAGACATGGTAAGTTCAAGAAAACAAAAGTCTCCAAATGCTAGTGAGGATGTAGAGAAAGGGGAACACTCATTCATTGCGGATGGAAATGAAACTCATGCAACCACTATGGAAAACACCATGAAGAACTCTTAAAAATCTAAAAATGAACCTGTCATATGATCCATTTATACCACTTCCTTGGCATATAATCAAAGGACTCATCCTACTGTAAAGACACCTGTGCATCCACATTGTTGCTTCTCTTTTCACGATAGCTAAGAAACAGCAAAACCCAAAATGTCCCTCAAGTGATGAATGGCTAATGAAAATATGGTACATACACAATGGAGTTCTATTCAGCAGTAAGGAAAGACAAAATTATGAAATTTTCAGGTAAATTGATGGAACTAGAAACTGTTATATGAAGTGAAGTGACACAGACTCAGAAAAGCAAGCTGTATGTGTTCTCCCTCGTTTGCGAATCATAACACCAGTCCCTTATATGTGAATGTGAATCCTGTTGCAACATCAGGAGCCAGGAAAATGGAAGGAAAGCATAGAGGTAAAGGTAAAGAATGAGCCCAAGAGAGGAAGATAGTAGGAAACAGGTGTTACCAAGGGGAAAATGGGGAAAAGTAGATATTCAATTAGGAAGAGATGAGGGAAGGCCATACAAGGAACAGTGGTGGTAAAGGGGAAAAAGGAACTCAGAAGATGGGGCATAATAGGAGACAAGTATTATCAAGGGGAAAATGTGGATATTTAAACTGGGGAGGAAGGAGAAAATTTAGACAGAGAGAGGAAAGGTAAGTAAAACTTAGATGTTGGGCAGGGTGCTGCAAGGGACTTCAAAAATAACACAGGCTATTGGTACAGTCCTTGATTACCTTCCATAACTTGAAGGTAAGACCCTATTTCTGAAGACAGGAGATATTTGGACACAGGACTTGGAACAATGGAGCTGGAACTAACCTGGAAGCCTCCTCCTTGAAGATTATCTCTCATAATTCTGGAGGATACTATACTTCTAAGGGAGAAAATCAATGGTCCAACCCAGTTCCAAAGTCTAATAACCCCAATGACTGGCACAGCAAAGTATCTCTATTGGTGCTGTAGTGGCACTTTAGTCTATGGCATAGTCAACAGCTATCTAATTGAAGTCAACAGCTATCTAATTGGACTTAAAGACCTTGCAATGGGTGGTACTGTAAATATAGCCAAACGGATGGAGAGGTCATAGATTCTAGAGAAAACCCTATCTTTGTCATATCTCTAGACAAATGAAATTTCTTACTGTATGCCAAATATGGATCCTTATATTTACCAACAATATACTGTACACTACTCATCAAAGAAGCTTCTTTTTTGCAATGGATGGCAGTTTTTACAGAGTTCCCCAATTAGTCACACATAGACAATATATGTATAAGAGATGCCTGATCCTAAGTGGAATATCTACAGTGGAACCTCTACACCTAAAGCTCACGGAACATACGGAAGGGGGCTTGAGGGAAAACTAATCTTTATTTCTTTTTAAATTTTGGATAGGATTCCACCCACTATTCCATGTTACTGAGAACTTGGTTTAAGCAAGTCTGTATGTTGTCTTGGGACAGAAACAGAAAGGAGATGAAACCATACTCTTAGAAGCTGGTGTTCGATTCTTACCTTTACGTGTACAACTGAGTGATCACAGATGAGAGCTTTAACAATCTAGACTCCATATCTTTATCCTCAGAAATGGTCATAAAATATCTTTTCAGGGGATGGAGAGATGATGATTCAGTGGTTAAGATCACTAGTTGCTCTTGCAGAGGGCCTGTGTTCAGTTCCCAACACCCATATGGTGGTTAACAGCCATCTGTAACTCCAGTTACAGGGGATCTAATACTCTCTTCTGACCTCCAGGGGCATTGTATGACATGGGTACATTTACATATATGTAGGCAATACACTCACACACATAAAATAAGTAATGTATAAATATTAAAAATATACAACCTCTCAGCTATATGAATTTTTAAGAGTGATGAAACACACTTGTATAAGTAATCTCCTGTGTGACCAGGATATAATCAGTCTTTAATATTTTAATATTAAGTTAATATTAATATTATCACCAAGTCCCATTCTTGATGTAATTAGAAACTATCTCTGCAGAGGATGTTTGCATTAACACAAATATCAATAACAGAATGATTATCATATCAGGAAAATTCTCAGGACATACACGGAAAAACAAATTCCTTTAAAAATTATAAACTTGTCATTAATTAGCCGATTTTAAGCCTGAAATTAATATCTGATTAAAACCAAATTCTTTTCATTTGGGGTGAATTAGAAATTAACATATTAATTAAATATTTTTTTATTATAGAGCAACAGCAAAAGATAAAGGCATAACAAGAAAATATTAATGAAGAACCTGACTATCATCCCCTATAATCTCACAAGTGATCACACTCAATAGTTTAATGCATTTTCCTCTAGTTTCTATGGTGCAATTTTTTATATGCTTGGTATTCTATTGTACATTAAGTTTTATGACTCCTTTGGTGTTACACATTATAGCTAATAATTTTCTACAACTTTAGAAACTTTTTTATTACTACTATTATAAAATAATCTCTGCTAGTTTGCATTTTATTTAAGAATAGACTGTAAATATGAATAGAATAGTAAATTTTATATGGTCAGTCTGTGTTTTGACTGAAATTAATTAATATGACCAAATATAAGCTAGCATAATTATGATGCCCAAACAGTAGCATCTGAGGAAAGGTTAACTGTTTAAAGAAATCTTTCCTTAAAATAGAAGAAGTGAATTTAATCATTTGGGTCACTTATTAAAGGTTGATAGGATACTGTTAAGTAATATTGAAAACATTATAATATGTAAGACAAGGTGCTTTCATGAGAAGGGAACTAGAAGAAGAATCACAGACTAAGAGATCAAGGTAGTCAGGCTAGCAAGAGGACTTGAAGGTAAAAGTTCTTGCTGTGCAATCCAGAGGAGGTGAGATTGTGCCCAAGGAATCAAGCAAAAGGAGAAGGAGAGAAACGAATCTACAGAGTTGTCCTGTGACCCCCCCAACACACACACTTCATGACATGCATGCCCACACATGTACAATATACATATACACATGGCAATAAAGTTTTCTTTAAAATGTAAGAGATGGTGGTGATTATAAGATCGCCTGTTTATGAATAGTTTATTTTTAAAATGTTGTAAAATTTAGTGACGTTGAAGAAAAATGTTTGAAAGACAACTCTTGGCTTTTAGTACCTTTTTGATCTCTCAAATAATACTTCTTTATGAACCCTGAACAGTGAAGGCCATGTAAACAGTGATGAGTTTATAAGAAAATAAATGCCTAACTATAAAACAATATATTAGATGACCTCATCATTTATGAATTAATTTTCCACACACAAAGTATCTCAAGTTACCAGACAAAAGTTCAGATGAAGTGAACGTACTTTTCTTTAGTTATATGACAGAGTTTCAAAGACATTTCTTATTTAAATCTGGCACTTTACTTTCATTTTACTCATTAAAATATATTAAGAATAAAATGCCTGAGGACTCCATTTTGGCCCTCAAAATTATGTAGTCAATGATTATTTTTCCTTATTAAAATTCATTATACTGGATTTTAAGAAATCCAAAGGAATGTTTTAAATAAAACATGTTAAACAATGTACCAGTTAGGATGAATGTGGGTGAACAAATTACACCAAAACAGAGTGGAACATTTATAACATTCATGTACATTCTGTTCCATAAATTCAAACAGAACACCATGGAGATGACATGTCTTTTATTTTGCAATGCCTGGCCCTGGACTGGGAGCATTAATGCTGTCTCACATATCTGATGTTTGGTCTAGGACTGCTGTAAACATTGGGCACTGGAGAAGCTACGCTTTCTGTGATCTCTCTCTCTCTCTCTCTCTCTCTCTCTCTCTCTCTCCTTCTCCCACTCTCTCATCTTCTCTTTGACTCTCTAAATATATTCTCTCTAGATGGTCTTTCTAGTATAATGACTTCACTGTAGCCATATCTATGGTGACTCAAAGATTCAAAGCAATGTGTTTTAATAAAGCAGAGAGAGAGAGCAAAGAGAAATGACATTACTTGTGACCCAGCCTCAGCAGTTCTGTTTGCATGCCACTTAATTGTACTGGTGGAAGACCAATTCAAGTATTCCCCTGAGTGAAAAGAGAGAGAACACAAACATTTCCTCTCACTTGGGTAGCGTCCAATCATACTGCAAAAAGGGTATGAAGGATGGGCTCTATGGATGGTCATCTTGTGAAAACACGGTCTGCTTTAGGCATAACAAGTAAGGATATAACATTTGAATTCCAATTCAATAATTATTTTACCATTGCTTTTGAAATACTTGTGTGTCTCTCTTGAGATATAGCTGTCCTTCTCTCCACCTTTCACACGTTTCCACTGACTCTCATGTTTTACTTTTCTGTGTAGTTGTATGTCATGTGTTTCTGTATCATCCCATGATGGATGGATGTGCAGATCTGGGTTTCATATAATCAACACTGAGTGAATTTTTCTACGTTTCCTTTGTGTTTTTCTTAGCCTGTTTTCCTAAGACATATTCATAATATTTTATATAGATTAGAAAAATATTTTAAAATTTTATGCACTCAGTGAATATATTTTATATAAAGACTACTTTTTTGGAAGTGAAATTTTGTTGCTTGGCATGTGTATTAGTCACTTTTCTGTTGCTGTGATAGAAACACTGACCCAATCAATTTGTAGAAGGAAGGGTTTATTTGAGCTTACAGTTCCAGGGGAATTACAGTCCATCATGGCAGGGAGGCAAGGTGGCAGAGGTGGCTGGAACAGGAGCAGCAGAAGCTAAGCTCTCACATCATCATGCAGGCACAGGAAGCAAGAGGGCGATTGGAGAGCTGGCAAGGCTTAGGAACTCTCTAAGCCCACCCCCAGTGACATGCTTCCTCCAGGATAGCCACACCTTCTAAAACCTCCCAAAACAGCACCATTATCTGGGGACAAAATGTCCAACACTTGGAGCCTATGGGGGACATTTTCATTCAAACCACCACAGCATGAGTATCTACTTCAATTCAAGAGCTCATTCATGTGTCATGTCTTGGGTTTATTATTCTTGATGTGCTTAAATAAAATATAATTTGCTGCATTCTAACTCCATTACTCATTGCGCCAGATAGCTTCAGTGGACAACCAGACACACCTGAGAAGAGGGAAGATCAATTGGGAAATTTCCTCCATCCAATAGGCCTGTAGGAACACCTGTAAAGTATTTTCTTGATTGTTGAAAGATATAGGTGGACTCAACCTTCTGTGGTTTGTGCCATTCCTGGGCAGGTGGTCCTGGTTTATATAAGAAAGCAGGCTGAGCACAGACCAGAAGAGCAGATGGTCACAAGAGTACTTCCTTTGTGGTCTGTGCTTTACTTCTGCCCTAGTTCTTACCTTTGCTTGCCTTGAAGATAAACTGTGAGCTGTGAACCAAATAAACTCTTTCCTCCCCAGGTTGCTTTTTAGCAGAGTGGTTTATCACAGCAATAGAAAGCTAACTGGAACAAAAATTGGTACCAGGATCGTGGTAATTACTGAGGTGGACCTTATCACATTGATTTTTGAGGAGAGTGGTGGAGGATTGTGGAAGCATTAGAAACTCTGGGTTGGAACAGCCATTGAGTACTCAGAGCTTAATGAGCTGTTGCTGTGGAGCTCTGAACAAATATGCTGAGAGAAACATGGATGACAGATGTTGGACTTGTGAAGCTTCAGAGGGAAGCAAAGCCTCTTTCAGGGTCATTTGTGTTATGCTTTGAATTAATAATATTTGGAAGTGAAACCTTTTGTGCTTTACTGGATTGATGTTGATTAGCTGGGTCTGAAAAATCAGCTGTGATTAACAAGAGATCAGTATCATTGAGGTTTAATCTTCTGTGAAATATTTCCTCAGGCTCAGCACATCCAGTGGGGCCAAGGTTTTATCTGAAGCTTGAAGCCAAACTCAGCAATGTATAAGAATTTCCCTTGTGGTTACTAGTTTTGATAGCATGAAGGATATAGAGCTGAAGGGGTCATGAATAGAAGCTGAGGCCTGGCACCATGAGAGGTCAGTAGAGACCATTGGTGAAGTGCAGCCTCAGTTTCAGTGAAAAACCCCAGACATTGGAGATGCTCACCATTAAAGGTAGGTGTGCGATGGTTGGCAGAGACAGAGAAGTGGAGCTTCCCAAGCTCTTTGGACAAAGCCCAGAAGATCATGAGTGAATTCTAGACGTTGGCTAGCTATTTACATGGTTCATTTTTTATTTTGTTTTGATCTGATTAGGCTCTGGCTCTTACCTCTTGGAATAAGAAGCATTTCATTTTGGAATAAGAAACATTTCATTTTTTTAATTTGACAGGAGCCCACAGTTAAGAGTCTTTGGGTTATTTTAAAGAGGTATTGAACACTTTTTAATATTTTATTTTTATTATTATGTTTATTTTATGTGTACAATTGTATTACCTGCATGTGGGTGAGTGCACCAATGTCGTGATATGCCACAGAGGTCAGAAGAGAGCCCTGGATTCCCCTGGAACTGAAGTTATTGAACTTTTAAAGTATTGGAATTTTTAAAGACTATGCAACTTTTAAAGTTTTACAGTTTTATAATGGGATATTAATATTAACACAAGATCTTGGAGACCAGAAATGGAAAGGTTATAGTTTAATGGTGATGTGTATTCTGGGGTGGAGGGGGGTCAAATTGAGAAGGGTTCAATTGTGCTGGATATTGTTGTCAATATGACACACCTGGGAAGAAGGAACCTCATTTAGAAAGTGTCCCTTATTGGATTGCCCTGTGGCCCTGTCTGCGAGGCACTTTCTTGATTGTTTATTGAGTGATGTGGGAAGGAGTAGCCCACTATAGATAGGGTGTAGCCCACTAAGGGTAGGGTGTAGCCCACTATGGATAGTGTGTAGCACACTATGGGTAGGGCCACCACTGGGCAGGTGGTTCTGGGTTGTGTAATAAAGGAGACTGAGCACAGGCTGGAGAAGAAAGCCTGTAAGCAGTGTTCTTCCATGGTCTCTGTTCCAGGTACTTCCTCCAGGTTCCTGCCTTGAGTTTCCTTGATGATGTCCTTTGAGCTGTAAAACAAACAATCCCTTTCCTTCCTAGGTTGCTTTTGGTCAAAGTAGTTTATCACAGCAATAGAAAGCTGATTACAACACTCATGGTTTCATGTTGGTTATTATCATGACTATTTACTTCTCAGCCAGAAAATTTTACTCCATACCTGGCCTGTAAAACTGGGAATTAAAATTTCAGTTTGGGGACTAAAGAGATTACTCAGAGTTGTAGAATGCTGCTCTTATGAAAGGCAAAAATTCTGAGCCCAGCAATGACATCAGGCAGCTTACAGCTGCTTGTAACTCCCACTCCAGGTGATCTAACACCTTCATCAAATGTGATTGTTGTATAACCACTGAGCCATCTCTCCTGTCCACAAATGAATTTTTAAAATCATGTGTTACTAAAAGTAATGGATGAGTTTCTAGATGTATATGACACACCAAAATTAAATTAATATGAAATATTTCCTAGAAATAAGCCCATGCAAATACATCTACCTGAATTTTTACAAAGATATCAGAAATAAACATTGGGGAAAAAATGGTGTTTTCAAGAAATGGCGCTGGGAAAAACTGGAGTTCAACACGCAGAAAAATGAAACTATACCTTTATCTCTCACACCTTGCACAAAACTCAACTCCAAATAAGTCAAAGACCTCAACATAAACCTGAATCACTAAAACTGATAGAGGAAAAAGTATGGAGTATACTTCAAGTTACAGGCACAAGTAAGGACTTTCTGAATAGGACTGCAGTAGCACAGATTATAGGAACAAAAATAGACAAATGGGATCTCATGAAACTAAAATGCTTCTGTACAGCAAAGAAAACTGAAGCAAGTGAATAGGTAGTCCACAGAATGAGAGAAAATTTTCCCATTTTTTATCTGACAGGATTAGTGTGTAGAATGTATAATGAACTAAAAATACTAAATATTAATGCTGGGCATTGTGGCATATGCCTTTAATCCCAGTACTAGAGAGGCAGAGGCAGGCAGGTCTCTGTGAGATTGAGGACAGCCACATCTACATAGCAAGTTTCAGGCTAGCTGGTGCTAAAAGGAGACCCTGTCTAAAACAACAAAAACAAAATAAAACAACAAAAAAAATAAATATTCAGAAAATAACCCGGTTGAAATGAGATCATATGTGTAACTACCCAGTGGTGTCCAGACAGCACAGAGTCCTTGTATTCATCTGTCACCTCTGCCTCTTACAATCTTTCCCCTTCTCTTCCTCAGTGATCCCTAAGCCTTTGGGATGAGAGGGTACCATATAGTTGTTAGGGTTGAGAACCCCACAGTCTCTTATTCTCTGCTCATTGACCACTTGTGGGTTACTGTGTTATTCACCATCTGCTACAAGAAGAACCTGTGTAAACTCAAGCCAGACAGGTGCTCAGCATGGATGGGGGAGGTAGGAAGGAATCCCCAGCTGAAATGATATGATGCTCAGTAGTTTGACCAGACAGCAAGACATAGACCCACACCCAAGAGCATTTAGGATTAGAATCAATAGGCCTTTAAGAAAGACAAATAATAATAGAGACCCTGGAGCAAGGTGGGATAGTAATATAGGGATGGAGAGAGCGGAGGGAATCTGAATATGATCAAAATACAAGGTATGAAATTCTTGAATCAATAAAAATATTTTTTTCAAATGGGCTGTCAAACTGAACAGAAAATTCTCAAAAGAATAAATGCAAATGGCTAGGAAACACTTTTAAAAATACTCAACTTCCTTAGTCATCAGGGAGATTCAAATGAAAACCACTTCAAGATTCTATCTCCTCCTAGTCAGAATGGCCATCATCAGAAACACAAATGACAACAAATTATGGTGTGCATATAGAAATAGAGAAGCTCTTCCTCACTGTTGATGAGGGTACAAACTAATCCTGCCTCTTTGGAAATCAGTCTGAAGAGTTTTTTTTAAACTAGAAACAGAACTTCCAAACGACCCATCTATACCACTCTTGAGTATATGCTCCATGGATTTTATATCCTAGCACAGACACACTTGCATATTCATGTTCATTGTGTTCTGTTCACAGTAGCTAGGAAATGGGATCTAGATGTCAATCAACAGGTGCATTCATAACAAACATACACATATACAAAACATATGCATAACAAAGCATTACTCAGTTGTAAAAAATAGTGAAATCATGAAATATTCGGGTGTCCTAATTAGTTTCTATTGCTGTGATAAAAACACTAACTAAACCAACTTGGGGAGGAAAGGGTTTATTTTGCTTACAGCACAGTCCATCATCAAGGGAAGACAAGGTAGGAACTCAGGGCAGGAACCTGGAGCACAAATCATGGGAGTACACTGCTTACTAGCTTATTCCCTCTGGCCTATGCTCAACCTGATTTCTTATGCAACCCAGGACTACCTTCTCAGAGGTGGCACTGTCCAGTGGGCTGGGACCTCCCACATCACTCAACAATCAAGAAAATGCCCCGAAGATATGGGCACAGCCCAGTCCAATGGAGGAAATTCCTCAGTTGAGGTTCCCTCCACCCAGGTGTGTCAGACTGACAACTGTAACTATCCAGCACAGCAGATAAATATATAAAACAGGAAAAATATAGTAAATGAGGTGAACAAGGCCCAGAACAACAAATGTCATATGCTTTCTCTCATGTGTGGATGCTAGCTTCAAATACTTGTGTGTGTGTGTGTGTGTGTGTGTGTGTGTGTGTGTGTGTAGTTTACACTGCAGCACAAGTGGAAGTCAGGAATCTTGAAAGTGGGATTTTGGGAAGAGGACTGTTAAGTGGTAAGTGGTAGACTTTAAGTAAATGAAAGTAATTAGGTGAAATACTGGGGTGAAAAAGTTTAAGCAGTGAGAGGTGTGGGCATATGTGGGAAAGTGGAGGTGAAAAGAAGGGTGTACGAAAAGCCATATGGAATCCTACTATCTCAGAACCCAGTTTAAAGATTGGTCTCCTGGGTTAAACAATTAAGCAAGAACTGGGAGAGAGGATGGAATGGAGGAGCAGAAAAGGGTGAGTTAATCAAAACTAAGGATCTATGATATTCTCTCATGGAAACCAACTATTTAGTAAGCTAATTTCAAAATATAACTTTAAAAATAAGAGAATTTTCTGGAATGCATATACAATGTCACTCACAGTCTACTTAGATTATAAATGAAAATCTCACTGCAAAGGGTGGGATACCTTCCTACAAGATATCAGTCATGAAAACCTCAGAGGTCTGCAAAATAACACTGGCCATTTCCACTGTCTTTGGTTACCCACTGTGACTACATGGTAAGAGCCTATTGCTAAAGACACCATATATGTTGGCTGCAGGACATAGAGAAATCAATCTCAAAATGAATCAGGAAGCCTCCTCTCTGGCAACAAGACAGTGCTATGCAGTCTGCTGGGAAGAAAAGGCTTACCCAACATTGGCCCCGTATGCTATAACACTGAAATTCCAGTCAAGATGTGCCCACTCATGCAATAGTAACAGAACTTTCACAGGGTAACCAACTGATTTTCAATTAGATTTGAAGCCAGCTCCACAGGAGGACATTCTATGCCTGGTACTATAATCCTGGTAAAAGTTCATGGTAGGAGAGATCATAGGCCCAGAGTGAAACCTGCTATTATTAATTTTCTAAATGGTCATGCTATCACAGTGCCTTCCGATTATTTATTTATTCATTCACTTATTTATTTTGAAGCTCAAGGACAAATTTATTAGCATTTAAAATAAAAACAACTAAGAGCAAGCAAGCTATAAATTTAGGGAAGTGCTAAGAGGAGCACAATGGAGAAGGGAGAAAAGGCCCTGCTACTCCCTTCTCAATTTCTTGTCCTCTTCTTTGATTATTATTGTTATATACATATGTACCTTTATAAATACACACACATATACACGCACGTATAGCACTGAGTCCAGTTAATGGTGTACCTGATGCATGATTTAGGGCTGACCACTTGGGATTAGATTAGATAAACCACTAGGGGGCTAGTTCCTGGCTTATTCTACCTCTCCAGTATCCTTTGGCCGTCTGTAGGCCTTCATTTAGAAGTGGTACTTCATGATATTTTGCTCATCCACTTTGGCATGCTAACTTGTTTAATCATTATGCAGATCTTTAAGACTTTCATACTGTGGAGATTTAATGGATGCAGTTTCCCTATCATATCTAGAATGCATTATTTAGGATCACATATCTTGTTCTTCTGGCACTTATGGTCTTTACTTCCCATTTTCTGTGATATTCCCTGAGCCTCAGGTGTAAAGTTTGCATAATAGTTATATCAGTTAGGACTAGATACTTCACAGTAGATTTGTTTTCTGAATTTTGACCAGTTGTAGAACTTTGTAATAGTCTACATCTATTTCAAGAGAAGCTGCTTTGGTGAGTGGTGAGAGCTAGTTTTGTCTGTGAATACAAAGATACATATTTAGAAAGCAATAAGAAATTATGTTGATATAGAAAAGTAGAAGCAATAGATTCTTCTCTATGGTCTATGACCTCTCCAACCATGTGCACTTGGCTATATTTTTCAGTGCACTGTGTGGATTCCTTCCCATTTAGCAGGCCTTAAATTCAAGCAGACAGCTGTTGATTATCCCTAAGATAAAAGTGCCAGTATTACACAAAGATAAATATTTTGCTGGGCCAGTCATTGTGGTTTATAGGCTTTGCATCTGGATAGAACCATTGACTGTTTTTTCCCTTGGCAGCTTGCATACTACTTTCTGGTACTATGAGAGCTGGTCTTCAAAGTGGAAGCTTCCAGATCATGTTTTCTTACTCCTCGTTTTGCCTTTGTGTCCCAGCCTGTTTAGAATACTAAATCCTGGGTAGCTCATAAATAGCAGATATTTATTTCTCATGCTTTAGAAGACTGGGAAGTCCAAGATCAGGGTACGGGCCAGTTTGATGTCTGGTCAGAACCTATGCTCATGTTCATAGATGACACCATCCTACTGTGTCCTCTAATGGTAGAAAGGATTTGTTATTAGAATATTGGAAATGTTTATTTTGATATCAAAGCATGAAAAGGGATATTTTTAACTTTTATTAAATAATAATCTGAGACCCTAGCTAGTCCAGTAAGAGAAAAACAAAAGTTATATGAATTGAAGCATAAAATAAAATTATTTTACTATGTGCAAACCTTGTCAGTTTGCATGTACACCCATGCTCACAATGTGTGCATATATGAATATTCAAAGTGTGTGTGGAAAATTATCACAAATTTAATTCTGCTATTCAATTAATGATTGACTTTATTCTTCAAGAAAAATAATATAGAATTTAGGATTTCACACAGATTTAAGTCATAGCGTTTGGGTGAAATAAAGTTCACCCAATATGATTCTGTGTTTTCCCTGTGTCAATTTGTTGTTTGTCTGTTATCTCCTAGTTTACTATAAAACAGATGTAAACTAATGACTGTATCATTTTGTAGATATTGTTAGAACTTTGAAAGGATCATTCTTTTGGATCATTGATTCTCCACGTAGAGACATCCTGATCTATACAAACCATCGATATATTATTTTTTCACAGTTCTTATGTATACAGACAATCTGGAGCTGACAAAATAGCTCGGAAGGTAAAGAAAGTTACTTGCCACCAAGCCTGAAGACCTGTGTTAATTAAGTCCCAGGACCCACATAGTGGAAGTAGAGAACAGATTCCTGCAAGTTTCCCTTGAACTTACACACACACACACACACACACACACACACACACAGAGGACCAGCAATATGGCTCACTAGATAAAGGCTCCTGCCACCAAGCCTGATGATCTGACTTCCATCCATGGGACCCACATGGTGAAGGAGAGAACAGACTATAAAGAAAGTTTTCCTCAGACCCCCCCACACATGTACTATAGCACTTGTAGACGAATACACGCATGCACTCACGTGAGCACGATAGTGTGATTCCAAATCATTCTGATGTCTGAACTGTGAAAGCCTGACTCTCAGCATCCATTTATATGGAGTGGGAGCCAAACTGCTTTGGAAATTGTTCCTTCAGATTTCTCCTCAAACTGTGCTCTCTGAAGAACTAACTCTCTCTCTCTCTCTCTCTCTCTCTCTCTCTCTCTCTCTCTCTTCATATCGGATTGGCTAGATTGTTTTTGTCTTCAGGAGTTCCCACAGAAGAGTGGACCCCTATCCCCTAGGCTTATCAGAGAAGGATTTTCCCTTTCTGACCTCCTACTGAACTAGAACACACACAAGTGCAAGTAGATATTATCAATTTAATTCCACCTTTTGTTTGCAGCACAAGGGCTCATTCTTCTGGCTTCCAATGATATCTGCTGCTTGCAGCACTTTCTATTTTCATAATATATCCATACATATGAATACATTATTCTGAGATAAGGGCAAAGAAGGGTTATGTGGGATTAAAACTATATATTTAGATTACAAGTGGAGCCCAAGGCCTAGTAAGCTTGTTTAGCATATAAACAAAATAAGTTAGTGTTAAATGATCTCAACACATAAGATCAACTTTTGTTGACAATATCAGGTAATAATCTTTTGTAAATAACCATTCTAAAATTGCTAAAGAGAATTAATTGTCCAGTGGTTGCTTGAAGAGAAAGGGGAGCCCAGAAATCATCCTCTCCTGCTTACATATAATAAATTAAATAATTAATTAAAAATATAATTAAAATGAAATCAATATAATGAAAATCTTAAAAATGAAAGTTTGATGTAAATTTGTTTTACTTATTTTTAAGTTCCATTCATTATATATTTTATGCTGAGCACATGTCCCTCACACTCCACCCTTCTGTTTCCCACAACTTACTGGAGACCTTCTATTTTTATATCATAAGCACACACACGATTTCCTGTATTTAAATAAATTCTACAAACCACAAATGAGATATAATTAAAGTATTTTTCTGAAATTAACTTAATCCTCTTAATATGATTATCTCCGGTTCCATCCATTTTCCTACAAATGATTTAACTTTGTTCTTTTTGCAGCTTAAAAAATTCATTTTCCTCATCCATTTATCTGGGCTGGATGCCTAGGTTGGTATCATAATTAAGCTATCATGAATAATGCTACCATAAACATTGGTGTGTGAGTATCTCTATGATATGTTGATTTTGTGTTCTTTGATACTGTGATGGTTAATCATGGTTGTCAGCTTGATTGGATCTGGAATTAACTGAAATGAGAGAGACTTTCTTGAATCTGGAAGACCCACCGTAAACATGGGCTTACTTCTGGCGGCAGCCCATATAAAAGGCCATGGCAGAGGAAGCTTTTGCTTTATGGTGCTTCCCTTCCCTCTCACTGCCAGGTTGATCTTTTTGCTGGGGCATTACTCCACTGATAATAGAACCAACTTCTTTGGATTCCAATGTAGACTGAAAACTTGCAGACCTCTAGGAATCCTTCAGGCTTTCAGAGCCAGATTGGGACTGCTGAGAATTCCAGCGTCATGCACTGATTAACTACAGGATTCTCAGCCTCTCCAGTGTGGCACAGCTATTGTTGACTACTTGTACTCTATCCTGGAAGTAGGGAAATTTCAAATTCAAGACCAGCATGGGTTGCCTAGCACGACGCTATCAAAATAAATAGATTAATTAATTAATTAATTAATAATAAATCTCGTATGCTCCTCTTGTTCAAGACAGCTGGAGAAATTGGACCTTGTACACCATTGATGAGAGTGTAAATAGTGTAGCTGACAGAAACCGACATGGTGATTCTTCAGAACATTCTCAATAGAGCTGTTATGTGATCCAGCAATCACACTCTTAGGTTGTTGCTGAAAGAACTGAAAGCAGGGACTTGAACAGAATCTATAGGCCCTTATTTATGGAAACATTATTCACAGAAGCCAGAAAGT
>NW_008352891.1:2318098-2319468 GCF_000622305.1 Nannospalax galili
TTTAACTTTGTTCTTTTTGCAGCTTAAAAAATTCATTTTCCTCATCCATTTATCTGGGCTGGATGCCTAGGTTGGTATCATAATTAAGCTATCATGAATAATGCTACCATAAACATTGGTGTGTGAGTATCTCTATGATATGTTGATTTTGTGTTCTTTGATACTGTGATGGTTAATCATGGTTGTCAGCTTGATTGGATCTGGAATTAACTGAAATGAGAGAGACTTTCTTGAATCTGGAAGACCCACCGTAAACATGGGCTTACTTCTGGCGGCAGCCCATATAAAAGGCCATGGCAGAGGAAGCTTTTGCTTTATGGTGCTTCCCTTCCCTCTCACTGCCAGGTTGATCTTTTTGCTGGGGCATTACTCCACTGATAATAGAACCAACTTCTTTGGATTCCAATGTAGACTGAAAACTTGCAGACCTCTAGGAATCCTTCAGGCTTTCAGAGCCAGATTGGGACTGCTGAGAATTCCAGCGTCATGCACTGATTAACTACAGGATTCTCAGCCTCTCCAGTGTGGCACAGCTATTGTTGACTACTTGTACTCTATCCTGGAAGTAGGGAAATTTCAAATTCAAGACCAGCATGGGTTGCCTAGCACGACGCTATCAAAATAAATAGATTAATTAATTAATTAATAATAAATCTCGTATGCTCCTCTTACTCTGCTCTATGTGCTCTTATGCTCCTTTTTCTACTTTCCATTGTTTTTTTTCTCTTTGTTCGATCATGACAGTTTATTACTGTTATGTAGTTAACAAATATTCCTTTCTATCTGTGTATTTGATTTTCTTGAAGATATCCTTTGAGTATTTAGTCTTAGACATGTATTATTTAGGTCTTTAATTTACATTACATTTTTTGTTTTGATTTTTTTCATTCTCTTCTGATCATTAAAATTTAATAAATTAATATTTGAAACTCATTATTGTGTTTAAAATTTCTGTGTGGCCATGATAATATTTCTGTGTCATTTGGATCTCCAATATATATTTTTGGTATTCTGTGATTTTTAACTTACTAAAATAATGTTTAATTGCAAGTCAAACATTATATAAACTTACAAAGTAATAATTAGCATGTATAGATAGTGCTGTGTTCCTCACGAAAAACCTTACTTGAGTTTTAAGGTACTCAGTTAAGAATTTTTTTTTTAATCCTATCAGAAGCTAAGACTGCTTAAATCAATTTTGAATGCTTAAGAAAGCACAGTTTCTGGTCCACTTTTTATTCCTAATGTGTTTTCCTTTGAGATTACATGCTTAAAACCAGACATTTACTTTTTTTAATTATTTATTTAATAACCACACACTTAGAAGAAGCATTTCATTACAACAGCATTGACATATTCAATAACAATTT
>NW_008352891.1:2319833-2320703 GCF_000622305.1 Nannospalax galili
TTATTATTTTTAATCATTTTAATAACTACATGATTAGAAGAATCATTTCACTACAGCTTTAACATATTCAGTAAAACACTCCAGACCAAGGATACGTCTCTTTCACAAGTGGGTGCAAGTTTTGTAGACTCACAGTTGAACTAACACAGTATAAGCCCTGTAAGACATAAAATTGAATGAGTTTTTAACCTTTAAAAAAGATCTCCATTTCATTTTAGAATATATTGTTCCTTGCAGAAAGACTCATTGTTTTTGCTCCTACACTGAGATGTTGGTGCATGCATCTCTAATCTGTATGTACTTGATTATTATTCATCATAATCCTTTGCACTTGGATCCTTGATGCCTGTGTATGTCTACAAAGTCATCAGGTAGATTTCAATAGTAATGTTTATCACCTCTACTAATTAGCATGAGGTAATTTTCCATGCTTTCTCCTCAAATATATTACATTTTTTAAAAATTTGATTTTTTTGTGTGTGTGTGTGTATATCACACAGAACATCCCAAACCATCTCATTCACTATACACCCACTTCCCAGATGGCACCCTCCCATACCCTCCCTCCCCCGACTAGGGCCCTTATACTCTGATATCCCTGCTACTGTCTGCTGTGTTGTCAGCACTCCCAGCCCTTCCCCACTACCTGCCCTTCTGGTGAATCTAGTCAGCCTATCTAGAGGTCTTTGTTTTAGGAGGGTCAGCTCTTCCTCATCTAGATAAGATTGGGGTTTGCAGTTCATTTTCCCAGTTCTATGCTGGGTTACTATCTGGGAATCCCTTTGGCCACCCTGGCCAACAGCTCAAAAGAAGGTATCTCCTATCTGGCATTGTTGCTTGTTATGTAGCCTTTAGCAATACATATGACCT
>NW_008352891.1:2320728-2321052 GCF_000622305.1 Nannospalax galili
AGTTTAGGACCATACAGTTGGCCCAGATAAACCAATTTATTTTTATTCTAACGTCTTTTGAGGCTCTGCTCCTCGGGGGTCACATGGGCTTGGGAGGATCCCCTGGCTCCTTTCTTTTACCAGTTCCACCTATGTCAAGATAAGTCAAAGGTCCTGCACGACCATGGTTCACTTCACTTGGAAGCATGGAGGAAATGATTCCTCTGTGTTGATCCTCCTCTTTGTAGACTGGACACTGGTTCAAGTCCATCTGGTGGGGTCTCCTTGACATCTTTGATCAATAGGACAGGTGACCCACCACAATTACAGGACATTTTGAGAGAT
>NW_008352891.1:2321168-2321496 GCF_000622305.1 Nannospalax galili
GTTATAGGACATTTTGAGAGATGCTCATAGTCCCCTGGAACTAGTCAACCTAGGAGGGCATGGAGCAAAAAATGTCCTTTATGTCCCTCTGACCAAATTATTATAGACCTCAAAGTATGTCTATTAAACACCCAAGAAGTTAGTTCCACAAGACTGGTATTTTTAATTACTGTGTGTCATGTAGATAAATCTTAAGCAAAGACCATTTATTCTCAGAAAAACCTTACATAGACATATATTTCCTGATCTGCTATGTATAATTTGTCAGTAGGTTGTAGGAATGCTTCACGAATTTGCGTGTCTTCCTTGCACAGGGGCCATGTTAATC
>NW_008352891.1:2321821-2323203 GCF_000622305.1 Nannospalax galili
GTCACTTGAGGGACACTTAGTTTGCCTCCATCTCTTAGCTATTGTGAAAAGAGCAGCAACAAACATGGATGTACAAGTATCTCTGCAATAGGATGAGTTCTTTGGGTATATGCCAAGGAGTGGTATAACTGGGTCAAATGGTAGGTACATTTGTAGTTTTTTAAGAGCTCTCCACACTGCTTTCCATAGGGGTTGAAAAAGTTTGCAACCCCACCAGCTGTGGATGAGTGTTCCCCTTTCCCCACATCCTCTCCAACATTTGGTATCATTTGTTTTCTTGATCTTAGCCAGTCTGACTGGGGTAAGGTGAAATCTTAAAGTGGTTTTAATTTGCATTTCCCTAATTATTAGTGATGTTGGACATCTTTTAAGATGTTTCATAGCCGTCTTTACTTCTTCTTTTGAAAACTCTCTGTTCAGCTCCTTAGTCCATCTTTTAATTGGGTTGCTTCTTGTCTTGATCATCTGTCTTTTTAGAGTCTGTCATATATTCTGGATATTAAACTTCTGTCGGATTTGTCACTGATGAAGATTTTCTCCCATTCTGTGGGTCTTCTGTTCGCTTCCCTGGTTACCTCCTTTGATGTACAGAAGCTTTTTAGTTTAATAGGGTCCCGTTTGTTAATTCTTGCCCTTGTTTCCTGAGCAATTGATGTCCGGTTTAGAAAATCCTTTCCTACACCTATATCTTGTAGGTTTTCTTCTAACAGTTTCAGAGTTTGAGGCTTTGCATTGAGGTCTTTGATCCATTTGGAACTGGCTTTTGTGCAAGGTGAAAGATAAGGGTTTAGTTTCATTCTTCTACATGTGGAGATCCAGTTTTGCCAGCACCATTTGCTGAACATGCTCTCTTCCAGTGAATATTCTTGGATGCTTTGTCAAATATCAGGTGGTTGAAATTGCATTTACTCATATTTAGGTCTTCAATTTTGTTCCATTGATCTATAGGTCTATTTTTGTGCC
Organism: Nannospalax galili; assembly: GCF_000622305.1. Lineage (NCBI taxonomy): Eukaryota > Metazoa > Chordata > Mammalia > Rodentia > Spalacidae > Nannospalax > Nannospalax galili. The sequence goes on from NW_008352891.1 coordinate 2,322,785, forward strand.
AGTACCATGTTGTTTTTATGACTATTGCTCTGTAATACAGCTTAAAACCTACTGTAGTAATACCCCCAGCATTGCTCTTAGTACTCAGGGTTGTTTTGGCTCTCCGAGGTCTTTTGTGCTTCCATTTGAAGCTTAGGATTTTTTTCCCATTCTGTGAAAAATGTTATGGAGATTTTGAATGACATTGCATTGAATCTATAAATGACTTTTGATACGATGGTCATTTTCATGATATTAATTCTTCCAATCCATGAGCATGGGAGGTCCTTCCATCTTCTGATGTCTTCCTCAATTTCATTCTTTAAAGATTTAAAATTTTCATTGTAGAGCTTTTTAATGTCTTTGGTCATGTTTATTCTGAGATGTTTTAGGCTGAAAGAATTCATGTCCACAAAACCAACCCTTCAGAGAGTTCTGGA
>NW_008352891.1:2324264-2325249 GCF_000622305.1 Nannospalax galili
GCAAACAAAACCCAAACCCTGCAGACAAGAAGAAATAACAAAAATCAGGGCAGAAATCAATGAAATTGAATCAAAGAAAACAATACAAAGAATCAATTCCAAGAGCTGGTTCTTTGAAAAGATAAACAAGATTGACAGACCGCTAGCCCAGTTAACCAAAAGAAAGAAAGAGCACCTCCAAATCAACAAAATCAGAGATGAAAGGGGAAACATCACAACAGACACCAGAAAGATACAGAACATTATAAAGGAATACTTTAAAAACCTATATTGTGCTAAATTTGAAAACCTAAAAGAAATGGATGCATATCTAAAGGCATGGGAACCACCAAAACTAAACCAAGAGGAGATTAACAGCTTAAACAGACCCATAACAAAAAAAGAAATTGTAACAGTAATACAAAACCTCCTGACTAAAAAAGCCCAGGACCTGATGGATTTACAGCAGAATTCTATCAGACATTTAAAGAAGATCTACATCCAATACTACTTAATTTATTCAAAAAGATAGAAATGGAGGGAGAACTTCCAAATTCCTTCTATGAAGCCAGCATCACTCTAATACCAAAACCAGGTAAAGATACAAACAAAAAAGTAAATTATAGACCTATTTCCTTAATGAACATAGATGCAAAAATTCTCAACAACAAACTTGCAAACCGCATACAGACACACATCAAAAAGATCATCCACCATGATCAAGTCAGCTTTATCCCGGATGGTTCAATACAGATAAGTCAATAAACATCATAAATCATGTAATTGGGCTCAAAGACAAGAACCACATGGTCATCTCAATAGATGCAGAGAAGGCCTTTGACAAAATTCAACATGCTTTTACGTTCAAAGTCCTAGAGAGAATTTGACTGGAGGGAACATACCTCAACAAAGTTAAAGGCATATATAACAAACCTACAGCCAACATCATTCTAAATGGAGAAAAACTGGAAGCATTCCCATTGAAATCAGGAACCAGACAAGGCTG
>NW_008352891.1:2325447-2327637 GCF_000622305.1 Nannospalax galili
AATTAATCTGCAAATGTCTGTACCCTTTCTATATACCAATGACAAGCAATCAGAGAAAGAGTACATGGAAACACTCCCTTTCACAATAGCTGCAAAAAAAATAAAACAAAATATCTCAGAATAAACCCCACTTTTACTTTTAAACCAGATGTTCTTCTCTCTGGAAGTCTCTGAGCTCTGATGTCTTGTTCTGTGCTAAGTTTCAGGAGCTATGGGTCAGCCTTGCTATCCTCCACCAATTGGTACAATTTTTGTTTTTTTTAGAACAGCAATAGCAGCTGCCTTTTGAGGAATAGGAACCATCACCAGATTCACCCTGTTGTCCTTCTCTTGGTCTTTTCTGGAAAATTCTTAATCTTTGGCAGCTACCAGTGATTTCCATTTATTCATCTTTACTTCCAGTAATTTTATTGAGATAGGGAGCCTGTAATAAGCAAGTCAGCCATCACTAGACCAGGACTGCCAGAGTCTGCCAATTCACCTTCAGTATTTTTGCCAACTTCATTCATAAAAGTCAAGTATTCTTCTGGTAACTATCTTGGGAGCACATTATCTACTAAATATTAAACTGCAGTGGAACAAAAGTGGAAAATGACAGTAAGTACTGCCAAAAACTTCAGGAACTTATTATGGAAGTTTAAAGCGAACATGTAGATATAATGAAATGCTGATGTAAGGATAATAACACAATATTTAACTTACATTCAGATTCTTCCTGATATAGGTAGAGTGACCTCTCAAATTTATACTATTTTTTAAAGATTTCTTTTTACTTCATTTTATTGGTATGTTTGTCTGCTGAGTGTACCAAAGTGCACCACATGCTTGCAGGTGCCCTCAGGAGTCAGAGAAGTGCATTGGATACCCTGGAACTGGAGTTACAGATATTTCTGAACCTTGGTGCTAAGAAACGAACCTGGGTCTTCGGAAAGAATGTCAAGTGCTCATAACTGCTGAGCCACCTCTACAGTCCCTACACTAACCAATTTTAACAATATCCATGAAAAATATGAGAGTTTAACTTTTTTCCTATTTCCCTATGTAGATTTTCAGATCTAGTGGTACAGGCCTATAATTCCATTTATTCAGGAGACTGAAGTGAGAAGATTTCTGGTTCAGTGTTAGCTTGGGCTACAGAAAAGTTCATGATCAGCCTGATCAACTCAGAAAAATTCTGTCTCAAAAAGTAGGGGGCTGGAGAAATGGCTCAGCAGTAACAGCACTGACTGCTCTTGCAGACGACCTTACTTAGATTCCCAGCACCCACATGGCGGCTATGAACCATCCTAAACTCCAGTTCCAGGAGAATCCAATGCCCTCTTCTGACCTCTGCCACATTGCACGACATGAGTGCACTCATATACATGCATGCAATATACTCATACCCATTAAATAAAAATAATAAATAAAAAATTAAAAAATTAATTTAGTAAATTCAATGAGTAAAAAAGAAGTACTGATACAGCTCATTTGTAAGTGCGTCTACCTGGCCTGTGCTAGTCCCACTGTTTAAACCCCATTATGCCAAAAGTAAAGTAAAACAAAATGAAATGAAAGAAAGAAGGAATGAGGGAGGGAGAGAGGAAGAGAATGACTGAAAAAGGAAAAGAAGGAAGGAAGGAGGGAAGGGAGAGAAAATGATAAACTAAAGATTTGAACATCCTTAATGTGTGTGCATGTGTGTGTGTGCATACATACGAATGCACATGTGTGCATGTGTTTATGTGTGTGTGTGTGTGTGTGTGTGTGTGTATGTGTGTGTGTTCCTACAAGCCTAATGTTCATTCCATTCTGTTTTGCTCCTTCACTGGAATGCAGACATTTGGATTGATTTTGAGTACTAATATATTCTTGGGTAGTAATGTTTTGTGTCTTGGCAATATGTGTTGTAAAATATAAGTAAGCAGTCAGAGAAAATAATCTGCCCTGATTTATTCAAACTTCCCATGCACTCCTTATTAATTACCTTAGTTTATCCCCCTTGCTCTTCAGTCATAATGGACTGTGTCTATTTCTGTCTTCACATACAGTCATGTATTAAATCACTTCACTCATATGTCTTTCCTGTATCAATGAAAATTGCAAGGTTTATGTGTCAACTTAAGCTTACTTTTTAAAATTTGATTTTTATTCACTGCCATCAATACCAAGTGATTCTTTTATTCCACTAAGTTTATAAACTAATGACTC
>NW_008352891.1:2327914-2336978 GCF_000622305.1 Nannospalax galili
AGTTATATTTTACTAGATTTTTCTCTACCTTCTTAGATTTAGATCTATGGAACTAAATTATTTTAGGGAATATACACAGAACAGTTTCCTGGAATATTAAACAGTGTTAATTTTTACCTTTTGCTGATAATTCCCATATTTATTCAGAAAAAAATGTACAGTTTAAATATTTTAGCTTTAAAAATAAAGCTTTTGATCCCAGCACTTGAGATACAGAGACTGGCAGATCTCTGTGAGATCAATGCTAGCCTGTTTTCATAGAGATTTCCAGGCAGTCGGGGCTATAGGGAGACTCAGAGAAAACAAAGAAAAAAAGAAATATAATACAAAATAAAGCTTTATCTTACTCAGTAAACTTCCAAAAGCTCTCACAAGCACTCTTCTCAGTATCCGTTTTACTTCACATTAAAACTAAGGTCATATTTACTTTGATTGCCCCCTTGCATTTAGAGATCAGAATATCTTCCTTCTTGCATTAATGATAAAATGTATCCATACTCATTTAGTAACATTGGAGTGTCTGAGTTACATTGTGTGTTCAGGTAATCTATAACTCTAGAGAAAAGAAACATACTCTTCTAATCTTTGCCTCAGAATTTTTTAGAAAATATTTTGTTTATTATTTGTATGAATGTGCTGCCTGCATGTATGCAAGTGCACCCACACTGTGTAATACCTGCAGAAGTCAGAAGGGAGTATTGGATTTCTCTGGAACTGGAGTTACAGGGTCCTCTGGAAAAGCAGCAGTGTTTTTAACCACTGGGCCACCTCTCCAGCAGCTGTTTGCTTCAGAATTTTGAGGAGAATATTTTGTGATTACTTTCTGGACTAAGGTTTTCTAGAAATATAGGGGCAAGCACAGATTCATATTCTTCTTGGGCCTTATGTCAATGCATATGTCTTTCTTCATTTACTCATCACTATTTTATTCACCTAAGCTCATTTATATTCATGTATTAATTAGTTTCTTTTTTAAAGATATTAACAACTGTCTACTAATAAGATTGTGGCATTTTCCTGGAGGCTTAAATTATGAGAGGAATTGGAAAATATGAACAGTCTGATAGAAACTGCATGATAAATATAAAGAAGAGAAAATAAATTATTCAGTTGTCTTTAGACAACTGATTTCCATCAACCTCCAGTCCCAGAGGCTGAGCCTACCGCTATGGTGTGAGCCCACCATAGTAGCTTGCTGATGCCATTTGCCTGAGGAAAGCCAACCCCTCCCCACTCTCTCCAGCCCAGGAAAATGTGCTTAACATGTAGCCTTCTGAGGGTTCTTCTGAGGAGGAATGCTTACAGGAAGAGCAGCTGAGACAATATGTGGAGAAGGCATGCTTATCACCTTTGATGACTCCAATCAAACAATGAAGACATGGTCTACTCTGAGGAGTTTCTGAAGCCCAAAGGCTCAAGTTAAAATGTTCTGCAGAGCATATTAGTTACTTTTCTCCCTGCCAAGGTAAAATCCCTGACATAATCACCTTAAAAAGGAAAGGTTGATTTTGTCTCACAGTTTGAGGAAGTCATGGCAGCAGGAGCATGGGGCAGGTCGTTACATTACATCTACAATCAGGAAGCAGAGATTGATGTTGGTTCTCAGCTCCCTTTCTCCTTTTTGTTCAGTCCTAGATTCCATAGAACAGTGCCACCCACATTTAGGGCCACATTCTCACCTTGAACAATTCAGCCTAGAACCTGCCTCACAGACACACCTGGAGATTTTCCTCCTAAGTGATTCTAGGTCCTGTCAAGTTGATAGTAAATATTCAACTTTACTAATAATATTCTGATTTTTTTCCTCTCATAATTTTTCCTGAAGGGACAAAACCATCATTGGCCTCTTCTTAGACCTTCTCCAAGGTTATATAACTTGATGATGTGTTGTTATGAAAAAAAATTGCTAAAAATACTCTTTACATTATTTTCACTTGCTTTATTTTCATTGTAATGATGTTGGATCATTTTGTTTAGGTAGCTGAATAAATACAACTTTTGTAGGTTATTTCCAGCTATTTTCCTGTGTGGTCAAATTCAATGAAGAGCAATAGGACCTGGCTAACCCTAATTTGGTATTTCAAAAATTACATAAATAAAATACGAGCAATTCAGCTAAATCCAATATCTCCATATGTTGTCCTTATGTGTTTACCCCCTTTTAAATCACTGACCTATGACCTATTTTAACTCTGAATTACTTATCTTTCCTTTCCACAAAGACATTGTTTTTGTATGTTCTTCTTAGGATAAATATTTCCATTAAACTGTGATGGGGCACCCTCATGGCAGACCATAGATAAACAATGCCATCTTACAGCCTTAGTAGAGATCAGCAACTGAAACTAAAGATAGTTAACTCAAAGTGTGGGAATAGAGAATTTTGGCCCAGCTGTAGCAAAATATGGGTTTGAGGAAAAGGTCAACATGTACCTGGCCGCTCCTGTTAACTGCTTCTTTCTGGCTTCTGTACTTCCTGCTCCACTTGGCTTGCACCTACAGGAAGAAACTGTTGGGAACTTCTCCACTGCTGAGTTATGAGAAACTGTTGGGGGTGGGTTTACACCCCTGATCAGACAACGATATAGTTTTCCTGTATAAAAGCCTACCCTGAGAAAGGCTCAGGGGTACACTTGGGATCTAATGCCTAATGTAGTCGCTGGCTGACTACAAAGACTTTCTCTGGGCCTGGAGAGTTGACTCAGCAGTTAATGTGGGAGATTGGGTTAAGAGCACTGACTGCTCTTGTAGAGGACCTGGATTCAATTCCCAGTACCCTCATGGTGGCAACGAACCATCTGTAACTCCAGTTCCAGGGGAATCCGAAGCCCTTTTCTGACCTCCGTGGCATTGCACGACACGGATGCACTCACATGCAGGCAATGCACTTGTACATATAAAATTAAAAAAATAAATCAAATTTTTAAAAAAGTCTTTCTCTGGCAATACTCCATGACTGAGAGGTATCCTCTGGTGGGACACCTCATAACAAAACCTAAATGATATGTAAAGAAAAGGACAAATGAAGTTACAAATATGTATTAGGTATAGCTATGACATTATTCTATAAAAATTTCCTAGGAATGTGGAACTTTTCAAATACTTGAATAATAATCCACAGGCATCAGTAAATACTGATGCACAAGGAAATGGCTTCTTGCCACCATGTGTTCTCCCGGACAGCAGTGAAGTATTGGTGACGGTGTCAGTGAGGAAGTCTGAAAGACTGGGCACAAAAGAATCGACAAGGGTCCAGATGAAGGTGTGACTATGACAGTCACAACATGAGACAGACAGTTCTGAGATATTTAAATACCCTGAACTACCATTAAAAAAAAAACATAAAGAAAGGGGTCAAGGAAATGTGGGAGATTGGGTGGGAAATCAACTTTTAAAAGAATCCAGACAATGGAGAGAATAGCAAAGCCATTTCCTAATGAAGAAAATGCAAATGTTTTCCAATTCAAATTTGGACTTCAAAATGAATGAAGTGACAATGAACAGGCTACTTTGTTGTTGTTGACTATGCAATGAACATTTAGGGGAAAGACCAGAGACTGTGATTTGATTCATCAGTCATGTATATTTGGGTGATATTTATAATCTTTAATGACCTTCCAAAGAAAAACTTTGAAGATGAAGTCAATGATCCTCACTTCATAAACATCATAGTTGCTGGTAAATAATGTTCTTGAGATCATCTCAGAAAGTGTTACCCAAGAATAATTTACTGGAAAAAGGAGGCATGTGAAGGCATGCATTAGAAGACCTATACAGCTCATTGTAGCTAAATGCGCTGCAGAATCTCAGCCTTCATGAGATGCTGCTACATGTACTGGGATGCTCATCACTCAGCCTTCACAGCTAAAGGAAATCTTGCTATGGTACGTGCACCCATGCCCATCAGACTCAGCCAGATTCAAAGCGGGCAAATTTTGGGGTGCAAAATCAGTTTCTAACTCTTTGTCCAAAACTGACCCTTTGAATTGTGATACATAGCTTTGGTTAAGTCTTTACCTGAAGTCTTATTTTCCCGGTTTCTAATCCATCAACTTTGCTGCTTCCTAAACCAATGTCTCTGACATTTCTTGTTTCCTAGATTTTTCAGAATCATTCCATCAATTATATTGTAGGCCTAAATATTTTTGTTAACTTTCTACTTTCTTAAAAACAATGATAAAAAATAGCTTCAGTCTGGATTGACTAGGGATTATCTTTTTCATAATAATACAAATGTTGTAAAAATAAAATCATTATAAAAATAATTGCATTATTTCCACAAAATGCTTTATCAACACTTTTTATCACATGTCCTTAGAAATCTCTACTTCATCCTTTACATTATGTTATATTGGTACTGATTTCTGTGGAACAATATCCTTTATGTTCACAAGTTTATTTGGATAACATATATGTGAATATAATCTATAATTTTATTATTACATGAATGCTATTTCGAGGGAGCATTACTTTAAAGAAAAATGTTAAAATAAATTAGTTTAATCATAGTCAGAACTCTACTCTCTCTTTGATATTCATGAAGATTCCTGAATAAAATTTATTTTTCATCCCTATCTGCCATCTCAGCCTCTATCATTCCAAGCTTTGAAGATAATAAGACTAACAATTTTAGATGATGAATTTTAGTTTCCCCATGACTTTGAATACTAATATATAGTTGTTGGGGTTGTTAAATATCCAGCTCTGCACGTTTCAAGATGCCTTCCCTCTACATTACACTGTCCTCTTCATTTCAGACACTTTATTTTATTTTAATTTCAATGTAAATTATTTCCCCCCTAAAGGATAATATAAATGCATGAAAAACTTGGTTAAAAGCACATGTCCTATATTTATAAATACATACTTTGTTTTATGTATATATTTTCTTCAGAGAACTTGAGATTTTAAAAATTGTCAGCTGCAGAGACAGCCTGAGAGGGTGGGTGGGTTCCAACCTCTATCATGTAGCAGCTCTGATCTCAGCAGACCCCCAGAGAATGCCAAGTTCTGGCCTCCCTCTGGCCCCTCTCTGACAGAAGGGATGAGAATGCAGGGGACTGCCTGATAGCCCCAGTATCCTGCCTCCACATGGTGGTGAGATTCCCCTAATTGTGCCATACCCATTCCTCTACCTGGGATTTTGTGAGGTCCCTGCAAAGGCACCAGGGAAGATTTGACTTTGGTAGGCTAAGGCTGAGATCCTAGCAGACAGGCTGAGTGGGTGGGTTCTGACCTCCATCATGTAGCAGCTCTGATCTCAGCAGGCTGCCAGAGAGTGACAAGTTCTCTGACAGAAGGGCTGAGAATGCAGGGAACTGCCTGAGAGCCTTTGGATCCTGCCTCCATGTGGTGGTGAGCTTCCCCTAATTCCACCATATCCATCCCCCTGGGATTTCGTGAGGCCCCTCCCAAGGCCCCAGGGCAGATCTGGCTTTGGTAGGCTAAGGCTGAGCTCCTAGCAGACAATCTGAGAGGGTTGACTGCCTGATAGTGCTCAGATCCTGTGTCCATGTGGTGAAAGAAGCCTGAGTGTACCTGACTAGAACCTGAATTGGGCTTCTTGGGTACTCCTGAATAGCTGATCTGAAGTCATCAGTTCCCTCCATATTAAACCTGGAAGAACATGAATCCTGTACCAACCAGATTTACATAACCAATAAAGAAAGGATCTAGGCACCCTGATAACACAAACAGAAGCATACTTCAACTTACTTCTCATATCAGATTCATAAACAACAAAAGAAATTCACATGTCAAAATCACAAGGAAAGAATATTAAAATGGAAAGCCAAAACACTATGCCCCCACCAAACTTTACCAATCCTGTAGAAGAGTTCTACAAGGAGAACCCCCCTAGAGCTAAACCAGTACACTGAATCTAAAAGAACAATCATAAGCATGATCAAGGAATTCAATGAATTTAAAGAATACACAAACAAACAAATCAAAGAGCTAAAAGAAGATAGGGATAAACTTCTGAATTAATTCACAAAAAAAGATAGAAACATTGAAGAAAACTCAGGCTGAAATAAAGAAGGAAGTGCAAAACTCAATAAGCCAACTTGAAACAAAAGGAGAAAGCCTCACCACTAGAATGAATGAAATGGAAAACAGAATACCTAGACTGTCAACACTGGTGGATAAAGTTGAAGAATTGGACCACTCAAGCAAAGATTATGGACAATTAAAAAAAACACAGGAATGGAATATGCAAGGGATGTGGGACACCATGAAAGACCAAATCTATGGATCATAGGAATAGACAAAGGAGAAGAATTTCAGTTTAATGTTGTTGATCAGATCTTAAAGAGGATCAAAGAAGAGAATTGCCCAAAATTAAGGAAAGACATCCCCACAGAAATACAGGAAGCACATAGAACACCAAATAGGACAGGATCAGGAAAGGAACTCTCCATGACATATCATAGAAAAAAACTAAATGTACAGAACAAAGAGAGAATATTGAAAGCAGCAAAAGAAAAACACCAAATCACATACAAAGGAAAGCACATCAGAATTACAGCTGACTTATCAATGCAAAATATAAAAGCCAGAAGAGCTTGGACCACAGTATTTTCAGTTCTACATGACAATTGATGTAGGCCCTGAATACTTTTACCCAACAAAAATGTCTACTATAGTTGAGGGGGAAAGAAAAATCTTCCATGACATGAAAAACCTGAAAGAATACATGTCCACAAAAACCAACCCTTCAAAGAATACTTGAAGCAATACAGAGAGCAGAGAGAGAAACAGCTATACCCTAGGGGCAATGAAAGAAAATAAAGATATTATCTAGGAAACACAAAATTACACAAAGAATAAAAACAGCAATCAAAATGACAGCAACCAATATATACCTTTCAATAATAACCTTAAATATCGATGGACTGAACTCCCCAGTCAAAAGACACAGGCTAATTGACTGGATTAAGAAACAAAATCCATCTCTCTGCTGTCTGCAAGAAACCCATCTCACCTACAAGGATAGGCATTACCTGAAGGTAAAAGGATGGAAAAGAATATTCCAAGCAAATGGCACTAAGAAACAAGCAGGGGTTGTAATTCTAATATCTGACAAAATAGACTTCAAAATAAAACTAATCCAAAGAGATAAGGAGGGTCACTCCATTCTGATCAAAGTAACAGTTAACCAAGAAGATATTACAATCCTTAACATATATGCATCAAACGCTGTTGCACCCAAATTCATAAAAACAGCACTACAGGACTTTTAGACACAGATTAACTCCAACTCAGGAATAGAAAGGGATTTCAATACCCCACTGTCTCCATTAGAAAGGTCAACTGGGCAAAGAATAAACAGAGAGATATCTGAATTAAATGATACTATACATCAAATGGAACTAACAGACATCTTTTGAATATTCCACCAAAGCACCAAAGAATACACTTTCTACTCATTACCCTATGGAACTTTTTCAAAAATTGATCATATAATGGGCCACAAAACAAACCTCAAGAAATACAAAAAAATTGAAATAATCCCATGCATTCTATCAGACCACAATGCAATAAAGCTCAAAATCAACACTGGACAAAGCCTTAGTCACTACACAACCTTGTGACGATTGAACAACACACTACTAAATAACAAGTGGATAAAGGAAAAATTAAGAAATAAAAGAATTCCTGGAATTCAATGAAAAAGACAATACAATACCATACAACCTCTGTGATGATTTAAAAGTGGCCCTAAGAGGGAAGTTTATATCTGTAAGTGCGTACATTAAAAAACTAGAAAAAGCCCAAATAAATGACCTAACACTGCAACTCAAGACTCTGGAAAGGGAAGAAAAAATGAAAACAAAACCCAGCAGAAGAGAAGAAATAACAAAAATCAGAGCAGAATTATTGAAATAGAAACAAAGAAAACAATACAAAGAATCAATGAATCTAAGAGATGGTTCTTTGAAAAGCTAAACAAAATAGGCATACTCTTCACCCAGTTAACCAAAAGAAAGAAAGAGCAAATTCAAATCAACAAAATCAGAGATGAAAACAGAAACATTACAACAGATCTAAAAGATCCAGACCATTATAAGGGAATATTTTAAAGACCTATATGCTAACAAATTTGAAAAGCTAAAAGAAATGGATGGATATCTAAAATCATGGGAGCCACCAAAGTTAAACCAAGAAGAGATCAAAAGTTTAAATAGACCCATAACATATGAAGAAATTGAAACAGTAATACAAAGCCTCACAACTAAAAAAAGGCCAGGCCCAGATGGATTTACAGAATTCTACCAGACATTTAAAGAAGACCTCCAACCAATACTACTTAAATTATTCAAAAAGATAAAAATAGAGGAAGAACTCCCGAATTCCTTCTATGAAGCCAACATCACTCTAATACCCAAACCAGGTAAAGACACAACCAAAAAGGAAAGCTATAGACCCATATGCTTAATGAACATAGATGCAAAAATTCTCAACAAAATACTTGCAAACTGCATACAAACACATATCAAAAGGATCATTCACCATGATCAAGTAGGCTTTATCTCAGAGATGCAGTGCTGGTTCAGTATATGAAAGTCAATAAACATCATTAATCATATAAATGGACTCAAAGAGGAAAACCACATTGTCATTTCAATAGATGCAGAAAAGGCTTTTGACAAAATTCAGCATGGATTTATGTTCAAATTCCTGGAAGTAATTGGACTGGAAGGACCATACCTCAACATAATTAAAGCTATTTACAACAAACGCACAGCCAACATCATTCTAAATGCAGAAAAACTGGAAGCATTCACATTAAAATCAGGAACCATACAAGCAGGTCTACTATCTCCACTCCTTTTCAACATAGTGCTTGAAACTGTAGCTAGAACAATGAGACAGGAGAAGGAAATTAAAGGAGTACTAACTGGAAAAAAAGAGGTCAAATTATCCCTATTTACAGATGATATCATATTATACATAAGAGATACCAACAATTCCACTAGAAAACTATGAGAAATGATTAATAATTTTGGTAAAGTGGCAGGATACAAAACCAATTAAAAAAATCAGTAGCCTTTCTGAACACCAA
>NW_008352891.1:2337075-2362619 GCF_000622305.1 Nannospalax galili
AAAAAAACCCTTGGAATAAATCTGACCAAAGACACCAAAGATCTCTACAATGAAAATTTTAAATCGTTAAAGAAAGAGATCGAGGAAGACACCAGGAGATGGAAGGACTCCCATACTCATGAATTGGAAGAATTAATGTTGTGAAAATGACCATCCTACCAAAATCAATATATAAATTCAAAAGCAATCCAAATCAAAATCCCCATGACATACTTCACAGAATTAGAAAAAATAATCCTCAAATTCATATGGAAATGCAAAAGACCATGAATAGCCAAACCACCCTGAGCATAAAGAGCAATGCTGGGGGGATTACTATACCAGATCTCAAAGTATACTACAGAGCTATAGTCTTAAAAACAGCATGGTACTGGCACAAAAAACCACATAGATCAATGGAACATCATTGAAGATCCAAACTGAAGTACACGCAATTTCAGCCACCTGATATTTGACAAAGGTGCCAAGAACACACAATGTAGGAAAGACAGCATCTTCAACAAATGGTGCTGGCAAAACTGGATCTCCACCTGTAGAAGAATGAAACTAGATCCTTACCTTTCACCTTGCACAAAAGCCAACTCCAAATGGATCAAAAACCTCAATGTGAAACTGGGAAACCCTGAAACTATTAGAAGAAAAATATTGGCAGTAAATTACACGATATAGGTGTAAGAAATGATTTTCTAAATCAGACAGCAGTTGCTCGGAATTAAGGTCAGCAATCAACAAACGGGACCTCATTAAACTAAAACCCTTCTGTATAACAAAAGAAACAATCAAAAACATGAAAAGAAAACCCACAGAATGGAAAAAAATCTTCACCAGTGATACATCTGACAGGAGTTTAATATTCAGAATATATAAAGAACTCAAAAAACAAAGAATCAAGAAACCAAATGACCGATTTAAAAGATGGGCTAAAGAACTAAACAGAGAGTTCTCAAATGAAGAAATAAAGATGATAAGAAATGTCTCAAAAACTGTTCATCATCATTAGTAATTAGGGAAATGCAAATTAAAACCACCCTAAGGTATCACCTTACCCCAGTCAGACTGGCTAGGATCAAGAGAACAAATAATATCAAATGCTGGCAAGGATGTGGAAAAAGAAAGGTTCATTCACTGCTGGTGGGATTGCAAATTCGTGCAACTTCTATTGAAAACAGTGTGGAGAACTCTTAAAAACCAAAATGACCCTGCCATATGACCCAGGTATACCACTCTTTGGCATATATCCAAAGGACTCATCCTATTGTAGACACACTTGTACAACCATATTTATTGCTGCTCTTTCCACAATAACTAAGAGATGGAAGGAACCTAAGTGCCCCTCAACTGATGAGTGGTTAACAAAACTGTGGTATATTTGCACTATGGAGTTCTATTCATCAGTAAAGAAAGATAAAATAATGAAATTTGCAGGTAAACAGATGGATCTAGAAGCTGTTATTCTAAGTGAAGTAACACAGTCTCAGAAAAACAAACGATGTATGTTTTCTCTCATGTGTGGATCCTAGCACCAAATCCTTTTAAATTCCAAGTTCTTTTCATAGATGATACTATACAGCAGTCCCATCTGCATGAAGTAACCACCCTCATCATGACTTCAACTGAGCCTGATCACTAAACAGTGTCACAATTGGGCTTGTTGACGGTTGTGCTCATTCACTAAAGGAGGGCCAAGCAGGGTCATTGGACATACCGCATTATCCAGCCATTCTTCCCAGCCAACTGAATGTGATTTGACCCTAATCACACATGGCTCCTGGATTTGTGGAGGGCTGAAGTATATAATCTGAGGAAGGCTAGGAAGAGAAGGCATGATCCATGCTGGGTAAAGGTTTTCCAGTGGGCCTACCCTCAGGTCATACATATACCTCAGCAACCCCTCAGTTATCTCGGTAAATAAGCTCAATAAATTAATTGGTTCCCAAGTAAATTTTTAATCAAACATTGGCTTGACACTAGAACCTTGAAAGGAAATATGCATTGCTTAGCATCCCCAGGAAAAGAAGTCTCACAACAGATGGATACTTTTTTTGTTAATGTTATTGTGTCTCAAATTATTTTTATAAAAAAGAAAATGAGAATGTAAAAGATGTTAAAAGGATATAGGAATGGAGATGTTTTCCCAAATAGACAAAAAAAATGAGAAATGTCCCCGGCCAGTGGGGTCTTCAACGTGGACCTGAGGAGAGAACCGACCAATGGAAGGACAAGAGACATGAGAAATGAGAGCAAGACAGGTGGTCTGAACAAACTCTGAAATTTTTATTTTTCTATTTGCTATATAATAAGTAAAAGGAGGAAGCAAAGCTAGGGGTGGGGAAATTTCAAGAATGAAGTAATCTGTAAAAGGGGGAAGTGTTGCTAAGGTTACTAGGGTTGCTCAACCGCAGTGAGGCCACCTGGTTTCTGAGAGACGGTTGCTTATCTAAATGGTGCAACCTGAGGTGGTTTCAGTGTAATCCGACTTAAGCAACTGTTGGCTCCTAGCAGAGAAAGCCTAAGCAAGTGATGAAGGTCTGTTTAGGTTTGTTATGATATATAAAGGATGAGACAAAAGTAATATACACATAATCTTAAAATGTCTATGGTCATAGTTCAATCAAGGAACAAAATATATATCTAGTCAAAGTTTATCTGAGAATCTTTGGTTTTTTCACCGAAGCCTTATCTACATAGTACATGATAATTAAAAGTACCAGACTGGTGGAATTAACCTTATTGGATGTTTAACAGCCATAGTTTGAGGTCTATACTAATGTGGTCAGAGGGACTTAAATGACAGTTTTTGCCCCTTGCCCTCCAAGATCAACTAAGTTCCAGGGGACTATGGAACATCTCTCAAAATGTCCTGTAAATGTGGTGAGTCACCTGTCCTCTTGTTCAGGGAGGCTGTGGAGACCCCACGAGATGGACTTGAACCAGTATCCAGCCTACAAAGAGGAGGGATAACTCTGAGGAAACATCTCATTCATGCTTCCAAATGAAGCCAGACATGGTTGAGCAGGACATTTGACTTATCTTCACATAGATGGAACTGGTAAAAGAAAGTAGTCAGGAGCTCCTCCCAAGCCCATGTGACCCCTGAGGAACAGATCCTTACATGTCCTTAAGTGTAAAAATAAGTTGATTTATTTGTGCCAACTGACAGTCTTAAACACCCAAAAGGAAAGTATAACCAAAGAGTAAAGTCGTCAGTATATTTTGTTAAGAGTTCAAGGAATTACACTTCCCAGACATTAGGCTTAAGTCTATACAAAACGTTATTTAGACAATTATTTCTCATTGATGATTTTGTTCCTAACCAGAAAGTACTGCTCAGATGCAAGATTTCAAATCTTGGTCTGCAGGTGGTCTGCCCACCTGTAGCTAAGAGAGACAACCCACTATTGTTATAAAATGATGGATAAATTTGTTTTCTCCCCCTATCTAGAAGCCTTTGAGAGGGAACTGACAGTGACTCTAACCCTTCCAACAGCTATCAAAATACCTGAAAGCAAATCCTGAATCCATCACTCTCGAGTCTAGCCTTGGAAGACAAAAGAAAAATGAGAAGGAACCCAATAGAGGGATGCTGTTGGAAGCCCTTGCCCTGTTCTGACTTTTTTCTAGTTCCCTGTCTAGAACTTGTAATGCTAATTACTCTTGCCTTTACTTCTTCACATCTCCTATTCACAATTCAAAGACTTTCTTTTCCCCTCTACAGATAAGAGTCATGCAATTTGTGAATCTTTTAGATAGATCCACTGAAGGGGTACTCCAATTGCCTCACCCTGCATCCCTGTTCAGCATGTAAGAAGCCAGAGTGATCTGCATCCCAATTCCCTATTGGCAATTTGGGTAACCTCTTCAGAGGGTGTTGTGATAAGAATAGGAGGTAGGAATTGGCTAGGCAGTTAGGGTAAAAACTCCCAAAGAAAAGTAGCCAGTTTCTTCCTTAAAACTCACAATGTCTTTGGGCCTCTTAGCTACCTACTCTATTCCCAAGGCCAAAAATATCGAAAGTATTTGGGAGCTTTTATCTAATCCTTAAAATGTTTTAGCATTACCTCTTCAGAGGGGGGAATGTTAGAGTATCCAAAAGCCCCACTAAAAAAAAAGACAAAATAACAAAGACTAAAATAAAATAACATTACATGAATTTATCAGAAAAAAAGTGATGGGGAGATATGGGAGGAGTTGGAGTGAAGGGAGTGTGCATGGATTTGATCAAAGCACCTTATATGCATGTATGAAATTCTCAGTAAATTATTTTTAAAAATTGTCAGCTACAGAAGTTCAGATATAAACAAATGTAAGTGAATGACTACTTTATAGTTTATAATTATATGTAACTACTATTTTCTTCAAGATGCCAAAATAGTCTGCTGTTCATTTTGAAACCTTACACCAAGGCAATTCTTACAAGCAAGACATTTCATGGAATAGTGTATACTCCTCTTCACAAGATTATTTTTCAAATTAAATCCTTTAATATACTATATAGAAGGATACTCTTCCTGACATTCTCTGGGTAACTAATCACCACATTAATTCAGATGGGTCTCAAATTTGATGTCACACCACAATTCCTAGAAAACAATAACATTCTTTGAATTTTAAGTAATGAATATGCTTTCATAGTAAATTTGAATATTTTACATTTCTTTAAAATTTCTATATATGGATACATCTTTCAACAACAGCAGAAGGACAAGAAATGGTGGTAGTGACACTCAGCACATTTCTGCATCTTCCCAAATCTATAGGGAGTGACGAAAGTTGGTGCAGAAAGACACAAGAGTGCAGAAGTAAACAGTAGACAGAGACCAGATGAAAGCCAGAAATAGCAGTTTTTGCATTTGATAAAGAAACAAAATCTGCAGTTTCCAGATGCCAGCATCTTTTCTGGGTAAGTTTTGCCACTTCCACTGCAGCTTGACTCCCTCAGCCTTGTTCACCATCTCTGCTCCCCCCCATCTCTCCTCCTAGCATGGATACTGGCCCATTTCTTCTCTTGGCAACCCAGACCTCTGGACTGCCCTTTTGGCCCAGTCTCCCTACTGCTTCCTGATGCTTTATGCCCAGACCAACCCAATTCCTGCCTCTAGTCCCCAGGAAACCTAAGGATTTGTTACCTCCCCCATCTCCCTTTGCATCCCTGGGGCCAGCTTCTTTACTGGGTAAATTCAGCCTTCCCCACTCTACCTTGACTCCCCTAGCCTCATTCAACCTCCCAGCTCCCCCACACAGACAAACCCAATTCCTCCCTCTAGTCCCCAGGAGCCCTCTGGGCCTGATCCTTCCCCCACCTCCCTTTGTATCCATGACACCCCAGCCCCACAGCTTCCTGAAACCAGTAACTTTCCTGGGTAAGTTGCTGTGACCATTGAGCCTTGATTCCCTCAGCCTTGTTCACCCTCCCACCCCCACCCCCACCCCCACGCTACATTCACCCTACCCCCACCCCCACCCCATCTCTCCTCTTAGCATGAATGCTTGTCCATTTCTTCTTTTGGCACTCCAGACCTTTGAACTGCCATCTTGGAACAGACTCCCCACTGCTTCCTGACTCTTTGCACCCACCCAGTTCTTCCATCTAGGTCCCAGGAGCCTTTGGGGCCTGTTCCCTCCCCCACCTCACATTTGCATGCCTGAGACAGGCCCTCATCCAAAGCCAGCCCAGCCCCCAACTTCCTGAGGCCAGCATCTTTCCTGCAGGGATCCAGACATTAGGAGAAAGCCTGAGAGCATCTGATCCTCATCAGACTTGGGCCTCTGTGGCAACTCCTGAGCTGTAAAACAAAAGCCATCTGGCCCCTCCAATGTAAAATCAAAAGAGAGAACCTGAAGCCTAGACTAACCAGCTTTTCAAGTTCAACAAGTAAACCAAAATGGCTCATAAAGTTTACCAAAAGAAGCAGACCTAAACTCAACAAAGGAAGGCTTGAGTCTCACACAAGAATCAGAAACTACAAAAAAAGTCCACATGTCAAAGTCACAGCAAAAAAAAAAAAAAAAAAAACCCCCAGTTAAAATCACAAAAAAAAAAAAAAAAAAACATGAAAAACCCATATAATATATCCCCACCAAGAACCAACAGTCCTGTAGAGGGGAAAAATGAGAAGCCCCTAGAGATAACACAGGATATGGAACTCAAAAGAACAATTATAAACATGATAAAAGAATTCAGTGAATTTAAAGAACGCACAAAGAAATAAATCAAAGAACTGGAAGAATATAGGGATAAACTTCGGAATGAACTCAGAAAAGAGTAGAAATATTGAGGAATACTCAAGCCGAAATGAAGAAGGAAATGAAACACTCAATAAAACAATTAGAAACAACAGGAGAAAGCCTCACCAATAGGATGAATGAAATGGAAAACAGAACATCAAGACTGGAAGATAAAGTGGGTGAATTAGACCACTCAAGCAAAGACTATAAAACATTTAAGAAAACACAAGAATGGAATATGCAGAAATTGTGTGACACCATAAAACAACCAAACTTATGCATCACAGGCATAAAAGAAAGAGAAGAATCTTGGGATAATGGTATGGACCAGATCTTCAGCAGAATTGTAAAAGAAAATTTCTCAAAATTAAAGAAAGATATTCCCATACAAATACAAGAAGCACATGGAACATCAAACAGACAGGACAAGAAAAGAAACTCTCCATGACACATTATAGTAACAACACTGAACGTACAGAATAATGACAGAATACTGAAAGCTGCAACAGAAAAGCACAAAGTCAGATATAAAGGAAGACCCATGAGAATTACAGCAGACTTTTCAGTGCAAACTATGAAAGGCAGAAGAGCCTGGACCAAAGAATTCCCAGTTCTAAATGGTGAAAGATGCCAACCCAGATTACTTTACCCAGCCAAAATGTTATTAGAGTTGAAGGGAAAAGAATAATCTTCCATGACATAAACAGGTTGAAATAATTCATGTCCACAGAACCAGCCCTTCAGAGAGTTCTTGAAGCAACAAAAAGAGTTGAAGAAACTAACAACTATACCCAAGGAGTAATAGAAATAAACTTAATGAAGGCATAACTGCAGAAATGCACAGCTACATCAGGAATGCAAACAGAAACCACAACAACAGGAATCAATACACATCTTTCATAAGTAACTTTAAATATCAATGGACAGATTTTCCTAGTCAAAAGACACAGAGAAATTGAGTAGATTAAGAAACAAATCCATCTTTTTGTTGTCTGCAAGAAACCCATCTCATTTTCAAGGACAGGTACTACCTTAAGGTGAAAGGATGGAAAAATATATTCAAAGCCAATGGTACTAAGAAAAAAAGCAGGAGTTGAAATTCTAATATTAGAAAAAATAGAATTCAAACCAAAACTAATCAGAAGAGATTAAGAGGGCCATTTCATTCTGATCAAAGGAACAATTGACCAAGAAGATATTACAATCATGAACACATATGCACCAAACTCTGGTGCACCCAACTTCATAAAAACAGTACTACAGTACTTTAAGACCCAGATTAATCCAACTCATTAATAGTAGGGGACTTCAATACCCCATTGTCTCCATTAGATAGATCAACAGGACAGAAAATTAACAGAGAGACATCTGAATTAAACATAACATACATCAACTAATAGACATCTACCAAATATTCCACCCAAACACCAAAGAATATACTTTTTATTCAGCAGCCCATGGAACTTTCTCCAAAATCGGCCACATACTGGGGCACAAAACAAACCTCAACAAGTAAAAAAAGATTGAAATAATCCTATGCATTCTATCAGACCACAATACAATAAAGCTTAAAATCAACACTGGAAGAAACCCTAGTAGCTACATGAATACATGGAGATTAAACAACACACTCCTGAGTGATGAATGGGTCAAAGGAGAAATTAAGAATGAAATAAAAGTATTCCTGGAACTAAATGAAAAGGACAATACAACACAACAAAACCTCTGGGACACTTTGAAAGCAGTCCTTAGAGGAAAGTTTATAGCTCTAAGTGCTTATATTAAAAAATCAGGCAGAACATAAATAAATCACTTAACATTGAGACTCAAGACACTTGAAAAGCAACAACAAATGAAATCCAAATCTAGCAGACAAGAAGAAATAACAAAAATTAGTACAGAAATTAATGAAATAGAAACAAAGAAAACAATAAAGAGAATCAATGAATCCAAGTGCTGGTTCTTTGAAAAGTTAAACAAGATTGACAGACCTCTAGCCCAGGTAACCAAAAGTAAGAAAGAGCACCCCTAAAATCAACAAAATCAGAGATGAAAGGTGAAGCATTACAACAGATACCAAAAAGATCCAGAACATTATAAGGGAATACTTTAAAAACCTATACTCTATTAAATTTGAAAACCTGAAAGGAATGGACAGGTATCTGAAAGCATGGGAACCACCAAAACTAAACCAAGAAGAGGTTAACAGTTAAAACAGACCCATAAGACATAAGGAAATTGAAACAGTAATACAAAGCCTCCCAATTAAAAAAAAGCCCAGGACCGGATGGATTTACAGCACAATTCTACCAGACATTTAAGGAAGATGTATATCCAATACTACTTATTCAAAAAGATAGAAAGGGAGGGAGAATTTCTAAATTCCTTCTGTGAAGCCAGCATCACCCTCATACCAAAACCAGGTAAAGATACAACTAAAAAAGAAAACTATAGACTCATATCCTTAACTAACATAGATGTAAAAATTGTCAACAAATAGATGCAAACCACATACAGACACACTTCAAAAAGATCATTCAGCATAGTCAAGTCAGCTGTATTCCAGAGATGCAGGCATGGTTCAATATACACAAGTCAACAAACATCATAAATCATACAAATGGACTCAAAGTCCTGAACCACATGGTCTTCTCAATAGATGCAGAGAAGGCCTTTGACAAAATTCAACATGCATTTATGTTCAAAGTCCTAGAGGGAATTGTACTAGAGGGAACATGCCTCAACTTAATTGAAGCCATATATAACAAATCCACAGCCAACATCATTCTAAATGGAGAAAAACTAGAAGCATTCTCATTAAAATCAGGAACCAGACAAGGCTGTCCACTATCTCCACTCCTTTTTAGCATAGAGCTTGAAACCCTTGCAAGAGCAATAAGACAAGAAAAGGAAATTAAAGGAGTAATAATTGGAAAAGAAGAGATCAAATTGTCCCTTTTTTGCAGATGATATGATATTAAATTTAAGAGATGCCAAAAATTGCACCAGAAAACTCCTAGAAATGATGAACAATTTCAGTAAAGTGGCAGGTTACAAGATTAATCTAGAAAAGTCTGCATCCTTTCTATACACCAATAAAAAGCAATCAGAGAAAGAGTACATTGGAAACAATCACTTTTACAATAGCCTCAAAAAAAAATCTCAGAATAAACCTGACCAAATACATTTAAGACCTCTTCAATGACAATTTTAAATCTTTTAAGAAAGTGCTTGAGGAAGACATCAGAAGATGGAAGGCCTTCCCGTGCTCATGGATTGGAAGAATTAATATTGTGAAAATGACCATCTTACTAAAAGTCATTTATAGATTCACTGCAATGACAATCAAAATCCCCACGACATTCTTCACAGAATTGGGGAAAAAAATCCTAAGATTCATATGGAAGCACAAAAGACCTCAGATAGCCAAAGCAACCCTGAGCACTAAGAGCAATGTTGGGGGGAATCACTATACCAGATTTGAAACTGTATTACAGAGCTATAGTCATAAAAAAAACATGGTACTGACACAAAAATAAACCCATAGATAAATGGAACAAAATTGAAGACCCAAATATGAGTATATGCATTTCCATCCAACTGATATTTGACAAAGTGGACAAGAACCTCACTGGAGGAATGATAACATGTTCAGGAAATGGTGCTGGCGAAAATGGATCTCCCCCTGTAGAAGAATGAAACTAAACTTCTATCATCTTTCACCTTGAACAAACGTCAACTCCAAATGAATCAAAAACCTCAATGTGAAGCCTGAAACCCTGACACTGTTAGAAGAAAACATTGACAAAAACCTATATGATATAGGTGTAGGAAAGGATTTTCTAAACTGGACACTAATTGCTCAGGAAACAAGGTCAAGAATCAACAAATGGGACCTCCTTAAATTAAAAAGCTTCTGTACATCAAAAGAAGCAACCAAGAAAGTGAAGAGAAAACCCACAGAGTGGGAGAAAAGTCTACACCAGCAGTACATCTGAAAGAGGCTTAATATCCAGAACATAGAATGAACCCAAAAAACAAAGAATCAAGAAAGGAAGTAACCCAATTAAAAGATGGGCTAAGGACCTGAACTGAGAGCTCTCAAAAGAAGAAATTAAGATGGCTAAGAAACATCTTAAACAGTCCTCAACATCATTAGTAATTAAGGAAATGCAAATTAAAACGACTTTAAGATTTCATCTTACCAAATGTTGAAGAGGATGTGGGGAAAGGGGAACACTCATCCACTGCTGGGGGCATCGCAAACTAGTTCAACCCCTATGGGAAGCAGTGTGGAGAACTCTTCCAAAACTAAAAATGAACCTACCATTTGACCCAGTTATACCTCTCCTTGGCATATACCCAAAGAACTCATCCTATTGCAGAGACATTGTACACCCATGTTTTTTGCTGCTCTTTTCACAATAGCTAAGAGATGGAAGCAACCTAAGTGTCCCTCAACTGATGAGTGGATAATGAAAATGTGGTTCATTTATACGATGGAGTTCACTCAGCAGTAAAGAAAGATGAAATCATGAAATTTGCAGGTAAATGGATGGAACTAGAAACTGTGCAGGAACTCTAGATAGGCTGACTAGACTCAGGGGATCGACTAGCACTGGGGAGTGGCTGGGACACTGATAACACAGTGGACAATAATAGGGATGGCAGAATATATGGGCTCCATTGTGGGGAGGGAGGCTATGGGAGAGTGCAATTTGGGATGTGGGTATAAAGATGAATAAGGTTGTTTGGGATGTTCTGTATGAAATACACAAAGAAAAATCAATCAATAAAAAATGAGTTATGTTTGAGGAATAAGCATAAAAAAAGAAACAAAAACCCTAACATCAGTCACTCATCAGCATGGGAGAGGAAAGGAGACTTCTGCTCAGTATGTCTTAAACGAAGAGAAAAAGAAAATTGTCAGCAAACTGCACATTTAATAATCTGGTACTTAGAAAGATACCGTTTAGGGTGGGAGGTATGTCATGCTACAGCAAGCAGATGCTGCAGGGTGGGGGGTGGGAGTAGGGATCCCCCATACTCCCTAGCCTATTCACTGGTGCCTATTGGGGAACTATCTTATGTAAACATCTTATCATCAAATCTCAGGGTTTGGGAGGTCAGAAGCCCTGTATATTTTTATGTACAAGCTGCAAAGACCTCTGTTGTCCACTAAGTGAGAAAACAACCAGAGAACCAATATTGGGTGGGACTCTATGTGATGGGATGCAAGGGAAGCAAATGGTGGTTCCATCTGAGAACTGTGACTGAATATCTGAGAAGAGAAACATGTGAGAATTCACAATTGCATGTGAATATGAAGCGGGGACTAGGGCGGAGACCACCATAGACTAGTATGACCAGGATACATAAGAGCCCTCAGTGCCTGCATTTCACATCCAGGACAGTGTAGATCAGGCTCAGAGCACCAGAGGTACCTTGGGGAACAGCCTTTGATCAGCTTGCCCCATGTTCAAGACTACTGTCAGAATGCTGCTGGTATGAAGATACCTTCAACAAAAGGACTCCGATGCTGGAAACGGCTTGAGAGCAGGTGTTGTACTCACCAGGTTGCCAGACCTGGGAACAGAAACACTGGACATCCGTGCTTATAACAGCTTGTGAAATTCAAGGTAAAGCAAGGCAGGGATCCATCTGCAAATGGAGCTTTTCGACTTGACCTGTTTAGACTTTAGAGAGAAAATGACTCACATTCCCTCACACAGAAAATAAACTACAAAAATGAGAAGGCTAGCTGAGACTCACACCATCTCAAGTCTCTCTATTCTCAATAAGGTAGAAATACCAACTGATCTTAATTATTACTATTATTATTACCCTTAGTATTGTTGCTTTATCTTCTCCTCTCCTATGAGTTTTCCCATTTCCTCACATATGCTTTTTATTTCTAAATGATTAATGCTTTTAGAGTTACCAATTTTAAAATCTTAGTTTATTTTTTATATACTTTAGGTTTTTTTTTTTCTTTCTGCCCTTTGTGGTGGTATAGTTGTTATTTCTAGATGTATTTTACTATATAATTAGATATCCAGTTTGTTTTTGAGTTGTTTCCCCTGGAATTTCCTTTCTCTCTTCTGAGTAGCATTGGAGGTTTAGATCTAAGGACTACTGATCACCAATAAAGTCCCTGTGTGAGTGGAAGAGAGAGCTATTCCAACTGATGCATAAATGACAATGTAGAAACATAGTAAGTATATAAAAGCAAGAAGTTGATGCCTCTGAAAGTCTATAACTCTTAAAAAACTGAATCCAAATATATTATAGTATTTGTAATAGACTGGAGAGATGGCTCAGAGGTTAGGAGCAGGTCCTTGTAGAGGACCTGGGTCGATTCCCAGCACCCACATGTTGGCTAACAACTGTCCAGTAACTTCATTTCTAGGGGATCTGATGCCTTCTTCTAACCCCTCTGGGCACTACAGGACATGAGTGCCATTATACACATACAGGCAATACACTCATACAACCACCTGATTTTTTAACAAAAAAAGACAAAAATACACTCTGAATAAAAGAGAGCATGTTCAAAAAATTGTGCTGATCAAACTGGGTAATGGCATGTAGAAGAATAAAAATAGATCCCTATCTATCTCTTGTCATGCACAAAGCTCAGCTACAAATGGATCAAGAACTTCATCATAAGACCCTGGATCAGATAGAGGAGAAAGTACACCAAAACTTATAGATACATGAAAGAACTTTCTGAACAAGACCCCTATAGTGCAGGCATTAAGTTCAACAACTGACAAATGGGACCACATGAAACTCCAAAGCCTCTGTACATCAAAGCACACCATCATTCAAGTGAAAAGGCACCCTACAGAAAAAAAATGTTCATCAGCTATACCTCTGAGAGAGGGTTGTATCTAAAATACACAAAGAACGAAAGAAATTAAACATCAAAAAAATTGAAAATTGGAGCAAGGATCTGAAGAGAGAGTTCTCTAAAGACAAAATGCAAATTACTGAGAAATATCTTTTAAGTGTTCAGCATCTTTCGACATCATTAATGCAGATTAAAACCACTCTGAGATTTCATTTTACTTCATTCAGAATGACTAAGATCCCCAAACAAACAATGACAAATCCAGGTAAGAAGGTGGAGAAAGGGAAAGTTTTAGCCTCTGCTGGTGGCAGTGCAAACTCATGCAGCCACTATGGAAATCAGTGTGGAAATTCCTCAAAACCTAGGAATTGATCTACTGTATGACACAGCCATACCACTCTTGTGGATATAATCAAAAAATTCTATACACTACTCCAGAAATATTTGTTCATCAATATTCATTGCTGCTCTTTTCATAAGAGCCAAAAAATTGAAAGAAATCTTTAAAAATGCTATGGAAACATGAAAGACTTCAAATAGCCAGAATAATCCTGAATATAAAGAGCAATGCCGGAGTATATAATACTCAACTTTAAACCATACTAAAAAACCATAGTAGCAAAAACAGCATGGATTTGGACACATAACAGACATATAGACCAATGAAATAGAAGACCCAGGCATAAGCAATGACTCTCAATACCGTTCATAGCTCAGGAAATAACAGTAATAACTGACAAATGAAATGATATAGAATTTAAAAGCTTTGACACAGTTACCGGAGTGAAGAGAGAGAACATCTTTGCTAGCTATTTATCTCAGAGAGGATTAACATCCAGAGCATAGAAAGAACTAAAAAGTATACACTAGAAGACCACAGAATTCAATCCATAAACAAGCAGATGAACTGAGTAAACTCTTTTGAAATAAAGCCAATGCACATGGCCAACAAATTCATGAAGAAATACTCAACAAATTTAGCCATTAGGGAAGTGTAAATCATGGAGAGTCCATCTAACCCCATTCATAATGACTATATAAAGAAAAAGTATTGACAAGAATGAAAGGATAAAGGAAATTTAAACACTACTGATAGGCATATAAATTAGTATAGCTACTATGGAAGTCGGTTAAAAGTTTCCTCACAAAACTAAAACTAGATCCTCCATATGATCCAGCTATACACTTCTGATTGTATAACAAATCAGCCAATGCCAGTTTCATCCAGAGGTGGTCACATACCCATGTGTATTACAACAGTATGCATAATGAAATAATAATGTTACTTACAAGAAAAGGGATGGAATTGGAGAGCATCATGTTAACGAAATTAAGCCAGATTCACATGGACAATTATCACATGTTTACTCCCATGTGTGGAAGAGGGCAGGACAGGAAAGTAAATATGAAGCTAGTGGCATTATGCAAGGGAAAGAGGGAGAGGAGTAAAAGCAGGCAACAGAGAGGGTAGACATAAGAAGATATTGATATACACATTATATAAATGGATGTATAGCTAGAGATATAGGAAGATGTCAGTTTAACTCTCTGTTGTGTAACTAATGTGTTCTATGAGAAAATATTTTAAAAATCTTGTTATTGATTATAAGTACTATTGCATAAAAGTCCTGAATCCAGAGGGAATTAAAATGCATGCTATCAGTTACCAATAAGTTTCAGTGACACATATTGCACAGTAATTATTAGCTGCTCAAAGCAAAGAGAAAAAGTAAAACCTATTATCTTACTGAGCTTTTGAAACATAAAAACTCCACAGAATTTAAACTTAAATTGACCTGTGTGATTTAGGGCCTATTGCTGAAACTCATGAGTCAATCATCTATAAAATAACAGTTATTAATAAACCCTTGCCCCGTTTTCTAAAAAGAATACAATAATTTTTCCCATTTATCTGCTCTTCAAATTGCTTCAAGTCAAGGTTTGACTTATAGTTTCTACATCCTCAACTAGTACATTGTCTGACACTTAAACATCACTCCACAGATGGACAGAAAGAACAGATGGATAATGGGATTATTAATGCCCATGAGGGGGACGAATTAATTCCAATGGCTGATACATTTAAACAAAGATTCCCAGAATAGATGAAAATTGAGCTTGACACCGAGGGGCATATGGGACAGTAAAAAAAAAAAAAAAAAAAAAAAAAAAAAAAAAAAAAAGAGAGAAACAAAGAAAGAAAGAAAGAAAAGAAAGAAAGAAAGAAAGAACAAACAAATAACCAACAGATATATGAAAAAGAAGAAAAGTGGAGGTGAACACCGGGGGGAATAGGGGAAAAAAAAAAAAAAAAAAAAAAAAAAAAAAGAGGAAAGAGTTTCTAGTTGTGCTGCTCCTGGGGCAAAGTATGCACCTTCAAGGTAATCACAAGAAAATGCCTTTGGATATAAACCCTTATAAAGTGTGTGTTAATGAGTAGATTTATGACAGTTTTCCCCAAAGTCTTATATCTATGCAGGGTTTCTGTTTTTGAAGCCTAGTGACTAAAAGTATTTAAAATTTCTGATCAGCTGCATGTAATGTCAGAATTTAAAATAGTTGGAATTTAATTACTTAAAAGTAATCTATGTCTTCTCTCTCCGTCATCTCTCCCACTTCAAGTCAATTTGAAAGAAAAAAAAAAAAAATCACAGGGAGAGGATATGTTTTGTAGGTCATTGTGCCCTCATGTGGTGATTCTAGTTAGCAGCATAAAACCCATCATTTTTAACAGTAAAAAGGGAAGCTGCTTACCCATCCTCCAGTCTAAGAAAAGCGTGCACTCCTGTTTCCCAACAGCTACATAATAAAAGGAGAAATTGAATGGAAGCAAGAACAGGTCAGTCATACACATGTTTAAAGTCATACATCTTTTAGATACAGCATGACCTTGAGTTGGTTATTAGATTATATGGAGCTCATTCTAAAAATGGAAATATTTCCACATACAAATAATTTCATAAGAATACTGTAAAGATACCATGAGTTAACTGGTGTTATAATATTCAATGTAAGTTAAGAGATGAAAAGTTATTGCTACACTTTATATTACATAGTTCAAACATGTTACATTTAAATTCATTTATTAGTAGGATAGCTAATATTCACAGAGACACTGATACATTTTAGCCTGGTGTGAAAAAATTCTAAAGTTGAGAAAGTAAACATCCATATTTTCTTTAATATTACATATGTTGCTCGAGGAAAACATTCCAATTTATTTAGAGGAGTGCTAATCCCTCTTGCACATGCTAAGAAAGTATTCTAACACTAAGCTACACCACAATTCAAATTTAGTAGCATTAATTTTTCATTTTATTTTGAATATGTCACTTTATCTTTTCTTTGGAAATTTCACACACGCACACACATATATATATATCACTCTATTTTAAGCATATCTACATAAGGTACTTTCAGAATATCTACTACCTGTTCTACAACCTCCTAATTCTCCCACCTGTCCACACCCCCCACCTAATTTCAAATATTCTCTTTTTTTCTTTATATCTCATGGAGTCCAATTAGCACGACCCACATACACACGGGTGTAGGGCCATCCACTGAACTTGGTGGTTTGAATGAGAATGACCCCATAGGCTCCAAGTATTTGAACATTTGTTCCCAGATGGTGGTGCTGTTTTGGGAGATCATAAAGGTGCTACCTTGCAGGAGAAGCATGTCTGGGGTGTTGGGAGTTCATAGCCTTGTTTTACTTCCAGTGCCTCCTGCATGTACATGAAGATGTGAACACTCAGCTTTCTGCTCCAGTTGCCTCCTGCTATTCCTCCCCTGCCATTGTGGATTCTTCCTCTGGAACTATAAGCCCAAGTAAACTATAATATGCTTTTGTCATACTGTTTTATCACAGCAACAAAATAGTAACTAATACAGCCACTAATGGGGGGCAATACCCCTTAAGAAAACTGTCTCTCCTTCCCCAGGATCCAGCAACTGCCAATATCGTTTACTAAGGATGGGGTCTTCCAGGCCTCTCCCTCATCCTCACTGGAATTTTTGACTGACTTGATCTTGTGCAAGTCATGTGCAGACACAGCAATTGCTGTGAGTTCATGGTACAATAGCCCTGTCATGTTGAGAAGACACTGTCCTCCCCAACCACTGGCTCTTTTGCAAAGGGCAATTCATGGATTGAGTAGCACTTAGAGCCAGGAACAACTTGAGCAGCCTCTTCCCAAATATAAGCAGTGGCTTCATAGATGGAAAAAGTAAGTGGTATATAGAGAGAGCTCAGCTTTCTGTGTGATAAGACACCTGAGGATTAGCCACCTGTGACCAGCTGCAACTCAGTTTTTGTTATAGATGCATGGGTTCAAGATACAGAAGCAAACTCGAGGCCTAATTTAACATTATATTTGCCAAATATCCAGAAATCGGTAAAACAATGCCTTCTGTTCAGAATGGAAATATTTATTTAGCAAAGAACTTTTAGTTTGATAAAGGTATAATTACATACTCAGCAGATGGGTAGAGAGAAAACACTTGTTCACATCACCCTACAGAACAGTCAGTTCCCACATGGAACTCATAAATAGGCAAAAGGAATGTAAGCATTAGGATAATACATGTCAAGGTAGAATGGTGAATGTCTGGATGTGGAATGTGTATATGAGATGTCTATAAGAAACATGCTACAGTCTCAGGAGATTCTGAGAAAATGTTTCCTGGACTGAAAGAATCCTGTGAACAGTGTGTAAAGGAAAGGCAGAAAAGCAGGAAACAGCAGGGTCAAGGATCATCAGAGAAGAGGGAATAGAAAAGTTGTAAGAGGTACAGGTGACGATAAATACAAGGAAAACATGTTTTCCGGACACAGCGGGGCAGTTGCACATATGAACCCACAGTGCTCATGACAGCATGTACAGTCTCTGTACAAGCACAAGCCAAGCCCAAACGCAGCATGGGTGGGGAAGTTGGGCAAAAAGTCCCACCCGCAGATAAGCATCTACTGGCAATTAATAGCTGCTGGGAAAGGAAGATTCAGTTTTCTTTATGGATACGACGCCTGCCAAGCTGATCAAGCTCCAGGGGATGGGCCCACACCCTAAAGCACTTGGGGAATACAAAGTAAACTCAATAAACCTTGAAAATAGTTAAAGACATGAAGTGGGAGTGGGATGGGACTGTGGGGGTGGACCTGAGAGGAGATGGTAAAGGAGATCTTAATATGATCAAAGTGCATTGTATGAAGTTCTCAATGGTTAAATAAAATATTAATTAAAAGTAATTACTGACAAAAAGCAGGATCAGGAAAATACAAGTACACTAAAAGACTGAAAGGGTCAGAAAGCAGGAAAGAATGAAGGAAGGAATGGCTGATTTAAAAGGCAGGAAAGATCGGGCCAACTGAAAGGAAGGGTTACCCTTCATTGTTAGAATTGCCTTTTTAGACACTGAAGAGATGGCTCAGCTCTTAAGAGCACTGGCTGCTCTTAAGAGGCCCAGGTTTGATTCCCAGCACCCACATGGTGGCTAACAACCATCCACAACTCTAGTTCCAGGTGATCTGGCGCCCTTTTCTGTCCTCCTCGGGCATTGCACAACACAGGTGCACTTAAATACACGGAGACTATACGTGAACACACATAAAATAAAAATAATGAATAAAATATTCTTTAAAATTGCCTTTTTGAAGATAATTATATTGTTTTGTATTAAATTTTAACTCTTAAAAATTACTACTACAGCAAGTAGAGGGTGCAGTGGTGTAGTAGTCCTAAGTTTCACTCCTGCTAGTGAATAAAGGAGAACGGGAAAACAGACGCATATGCTCACTTTTAATGTGGTCATTGTGCAGAATTAAATATGTGTAGTTAGGTTTTGGTATAAAGCATACTGTGATATGTACTGATGGTTCAGTCCTTATGCTTATATGAGCTGCCGGAAATATGTTCATCAGCATCGTCACCCTTCTTTCGGCTGTGGCTTTGGAATCTCTTCTGTGCAGGTGGCATCTGCCTTGATTCTTCCATTCTCAGTGGTCCTGCCCAGGTTCAGTCTGTCTAGCTTCGTGTAGTCTGGATGTAGATGGCCTTTGAATGGCTTTTTTCAAGAGGATTTACAAAATTGATGGAGTGTCACTTTTGAAATTAGATTACAAGACACTGTAACTTTGTTTTCCTGGCTCTGATAGAATCACCTGTCAGGGATTTCAGAGCAGTTTCTGCATAATGACTAATGAGAATTGCCAATTCCAGTATCAAACTGTGAAAAAACTTACCCTGTAGACAACAATGGCTTGGTTGTAGGGCCTGTCATGGTGGAAGCCTGAAGTGACTTGGTTCTCAGTCAGCATCTTTACTGCCACCTTGTGGACATTCGTGAAAAGTGTCTGGCTGACCTGGCATGAAGATTTCTGGTTTTAAATTCAGAAAACCAGATTGAATTGATCACCCAGCTTGTGAGAGAATCTAAGTCAAAGTTCCTATAAGAATCATGAGTTACAAAACATAGATGTCGGGCCTGGAGAGATGGTTCAGTATTTAAAAGCACTGGCTGCTCTGCAGTGGACCAGAGTTCTGCTTCCAGCGCCCACGTAGTAGCTAACAACCATCCTTAACTCCAGGTCCAGGAATCTGCCAACATACTCTTTTGGCCTCTGTGGGTACTACGCACAGGTGTTGTACTTACAGATAAGGGACAAAATGATCATACATATACAGTAAAAATAAATCCCAAAATAGTAAAAATTAAAAATTAATTATGGATATAATTTGTTATGAACTGGTTTAAAAATACATACTTTATACAAACTTCAAGTCAGACAACTGGTAATAAAACATCTTATTCTCAAGTATTATTGTAGACCTTCACATACTCTGAATTGTTCTGTATTTGTCCTCTCAAATAATTCAAAACACCATCTCTTCTCTGTCTACTGACTTTGTGCTTTGCTCCACCAGGCTGTGACCACTCTCACAGCATGAGTATGCTTACTCCTTGAGCATTGCCCACATATGGCCAGGCAATATGACATAACATGCTCCTACAAACTAGCGAATATGTCAGCATTTGAAGAGATGATGCTTAATAATTTTTTTAATTAGCTCTATTAAAATTTTAATCTCTGAGGTTTATCCAAAGATGCATCATATTCTTTTCAAGGTTATGAAAGACAAAAAAGCACTTAACCTTCAATAAACGGCAAAAATAAATCTAAGGCCTTCACTTCGTATTCTAAAGAACAGGCTTAAGGGGGCTGGAGAGATGACTCAGTGGTTAAGAGCACTGACTGCTGTGACAGAAGCCCCAGGTTCAAATTCGAACATCCACATGGTGGCTAACAACCATCTGTAACTCCAGTTCCTGAAGAATCTTACTCAGTCTTCTGACCTCCCCGTGCACTGCACAACACAGGTACACTTACATACATGCAGGCAATGCACTCATACACATAACATAGAAATAGTAAATATTTTTTTAAAAAAGAACATGCCTCAAAATGGAAATTAATATTTTATTGAACTTTTAAAATTTCATACATTTCCCAGTCAAATCCAGACCCTCTTCCACCGGCCATGGCTCCCCCAGCTCCCCCCCAAACCCTATGCACTCTGCCATACATGCTGAGTCCTAGTCATTCAGGTGTTTTTACCCAAATGTCCTTCAAACAGAGATGTTCATCTATAGCTCTGATCACTCACAAATTCAGTCCCCAGTTTGTCAGACTCCTTCAAGAAGTTAAAATACAAATATAGGACACATCACAGGATGTAAAAATTTCTACTCATTTTTGAGAAATTTTCTTATGACCCCGACCGGAATGGCTTTTAGATTTACTTGATTCATTGAAAGTTTGTCATTTCTTTCTAACTAGAAGAAGGTATAAGAGGATGAAAGACTAATAAAGTGAATATAAAGTTCTTTGAGGCTGGAGAGACAGCACACCAGTTAAGAGCTGCTTTTTTCAGAAAACAAAGTTCAATTCCCAGCACCCAAGTCCAGCAGCGCGAAACCACCTATAATTCCAGCTCTGTTCCAAGAGATCCCATTCCTTCTGGTCTCCATGGACACTTGCACTGACATACACATACACACATGCAGACATATGCATACCACACTTAAGAATTAAAATAAGCTCTTAAAAGAAGTTCTTATCTGGTGCACTGAGTAATGCACATACGGAAGAAACAAGCATTAAGTTAGAAAAAAGAAATATAAGAAACAATGAAAATAGGTTTTCCAGTTAATTTAAGGGAGACAATGACTGCACATATTTTGAGACCTTCCATGCAAAGAGATACCTGTAATATATGGACCAAAAATATTAAGCTGCCCAGAGCATAAAATATAAAGTATATTCAACACTTACTGCTTACGAGAGCCAAGTAGTAAATATTCAAATACCATGCAAGATGTTCTGTGCATTCTTGCACTGAAAATTAGAGTTTGGCTAATAGCATAAATACTTTTAACGAGGTTATGGATCCTAAAAATGCTGTCATGTGCAAAACTAGAATGTATTTTATTGTTCATATGACAGTGGTGTTTCTTGTTCTCATCTGACAAATGCTGTGATGCTTTTAAGCTGTGCTGTGATTCAGGGCCTTTTCACATTTCTGTAAGCTTTGCAGTCTGTACCACATGGAATCTATGAAAAACGCTAAGAGTTTGACAGTAAGTGAAGCCATGAAATTTACTCATTTCTTCAAAAGCTATATGCAATTCTTTTGTGGCTTAATTCCTGGTTCAACTACAGCTATTTATTTCCTTATGTCACAGTGACCTCTATTGAATGCATGGTCAAAAAATATTTGGGTACAGTGTCTTCTATTTAATTAGCAATTAGTCATCATTAGAAAGCCAGAAACTATGTCTAACAGGACTTTTTTTTTTCAGTGCAGATCCTTTCTTTGAAAAAAGTTTTTTTTTTGGTTTGAGAATTTCATACACATATTTCATAAAATACATTTTGATTAAACCCATCCCCCTGTCCTTCCCCTTCAATTCCTCCTGCTTTTCCCTCCTATCTTCATGTACTGTAATTTTTTAAGCCCATTAAGTCCATTTTTAAACCCACTAGTGCTGCCTTTATGTGCCTGTGCCACTGTCTACTGTAGCATGAGGAGACTCTCAGAGGCTGCAGTCCTGAAGAAAACCAACCCTCCCTCCACCACCAGGTATCAACTGTCAATAGTTTCTCAGTCAGGGGCACTTCTGGAGCCTTATTCCAACTGGGATTTTGTCTGGCTTGATCTTGTGCAGGTCTTGTGTTTCAGAAAAGCCGGGTGAGCTCATGTGTGCAGTGGCACTGTTGTGCCGAGTGAATATTTTACTGTAGACATCCACTACCTCTGGCTCTTATGATCTTTCTGCCCATCTTCTGGGATGATCCTGGTGGTTTAGGGGAGGGGCTTGATACAGTTCTACAGATAATTATATCTGGGAAGCTACAACATCCAAATTGTGACTATTATGCCTATAGCTAAACAAGACTGAATCTTATGCTTTTTTAGCTTCCTATCTTTCTTTCATTTGACACAATTTAACATTGTTTATGAATTAAATCAGTTCACTTAATTAAAAAAAACCAAAATCATTTCTTAAATTTATGTTTTTATGTTCCTTTAAAATTATAATTTTCCATGAAATCAACACACTGCCTTGAAGATTGACTGCCAAGAGATTATTGTAAAAGACTGGGTTTCTCAGGGTGTTTGAAAGTCAAGGTGTTTGAAACTTAGAATCATTCATGAACTTTTCACACATCACTCAAAAGTGTGTGTTACTAATGGGGGTAAATAAATGTCATTCACTGTTAGGAACAGAAAGGTTAACTGTGTCACTTTCACTAAATGAGGTTTGTGATACTGAAAGTTTTACTTCATGAATGCCAAGTGAAGAAGAGTGACTGTGCTCAGGATTAAACCAGGCAAATTCTGAAAGGCTGTTACTTCAGAGGAAGTTGCTGATAATGATGCTATCTGGAAATCTTTATAATTTAGTTCAGTTATGTTTCAAATTAATCATTTACTAAATGTATTATTTAAAAAAAATGGAAGTAAAATTATCCTGGCTGTTTACTTATAGTTCAAACTTCTCATTATTAATCTTGAAAAAAAAATTAGCAGAGTTAAACATTTGAAAAATCACTATAGCCAATAATTCACATAAATATTTAATCAAATTTACCTGTGATCATTTATTTCATGAAAATATTGATTTCTTCACTTCTTTCATACAACTCAGAGGATTATATTTTGCTGTTTGACACTAGAAATATGCACATGATATAATTCTTTTCTGTTTATGAGACTACTGAGCAGGAGTTAAACACTCTACCACTGAGCTTCAGCTACAGTCCTAGTAATTGAATTTCACTCTCTATTTGTGTGTTATGCAAAGACTTTCCTAAATGTATCACAATGTTTTATGACTACAATTGCTTTATTAATTAAATTTAATTCTGTAATTGTATGGATTTATTTTTACATTAATTCTTTTAAGACGTCACTTCCACATAGAGCATTCATTACTTTCCCCCAGACTCAGAAGGTTCACCTAAACCTAGTTGAGATAGGACCAGTTCTGACACCCATTCAAGCATTCACAGAGTTGCCACGAGACTGAGGCTTAAGCCCCATTCAACCTGTCCACAAATCAATAAGGTGGGGTAACAGCAACAGAAACCCAAACACTCAACAAAAGGAAGATTATCCATACCAAGGAACGCTATCCACAACTTAACTCAGATGCCTAGTTTCCATTACAAACCATCATGTTTCAAAAACAATACTTTATTTGTTATTTTTATTTTATGTGTATGAGTGTTTAGCCTGCATGTATGTAAGTGCACCCATGTGGTGCAATGTCTACAGAGTACAGGAGAGTGTCAGATCCCCTGGAACTGTAATAACCGACGGTTGTTAGCCGCCATGTGGGTGCTAAGAACGAAACCTGGGCCTTCAGAAAGAGCAGCCAGAGCTCTTAACTGCTGAGCCATCTTTCCAAAACACCATATATTTTTAACAAAATTATGCTTTCCAACCAACTTTTCAGTAATGCCCTATATAAAAGCCTTTCTGCCACAGAATTTTTTTTTCTCAATTTGAGCCGACTATTTGTCTGTGGGTATAAACATAGATATTTAGGAGGCAGTATGGTGCCCTGTCACTGTAGCTAAACAATTGTGGTGAGTTTCCCCCCTAGGGCTTAAGACCCTCTCAACCATGGGTTTTTGACTGTTTTCACAGTGTCAGGCATAGATTCCCTCCTGTGGAGTGGCCCTCAAATCCAATCAGATAGTTAACTTATGCCACGAATGCATCACGGGGCTGTTTCTCAA
The DNA here is from genome assembly GCF_000622305.1 of Nannospalax galili. NCBI lineage: Eukaryota > Metazoa > Chordata > Mammalia > Rodentia > Spalacidae > Nannospalax > Nannospalax galili. The sequence goes on from NW_008352891.1 coordinate 2,361,459, forward strand.
CTCTCAGGTTGGTATTATATTTTATATGGTTCACAATTGCATAAGACCATTGATACTTTCCTCTCAGAAGCCTGTAGAGCACATTTCAGCATGTGAAAGCTAGCCAACAGGGACAAATTTCCAGTGCAATTCTAGTTTGATTTCTGTACATTTTACAGCCAACGTATCTAATATCTTCAACAATATCTTATCAAGTAGTTATGAATGCCAAGCCAGAGGAAGTTCAAAAGCCTATACTGTTTGGGTGTTCTGGAGATCCCTAAGCAACAACTCATAAAGAGATATTTCACACCCAGCATTGGGATTTTTGTTCAATAATTCATGACTTTCAGAAGCAAAATTATCCGAATATGCATGAGTTTTCACTTTTTTAAGATGTATGTTTAACTGGCTTATGAAGTTACACGTTTCTCTATGACTTTTTTCACATCTCCTTTTTTTCCTTTTTTTTAATTCTTCATGACTGCAGTCCTCCCATCTCCATCCCTGCTTGAATTCCTCCATCCCTACTATGATTCCTCCCTGTTTTCATATCACTTATGTGCTAGTCCCTCCTCCCCATTCCTTAAGGTAATCTCCACACCAATGTCCCATTTCGAGTTTCCTGGTTTAATCAGAGAATCTTGTCTTTGTAATGAACTGTGATAAATGCACTTACTCATTGCTACTCAAGGTCTTGAGAATCAGGGAATATTGAGTGTGCAACCCTAAACAGGACACCTATACCACTATATCTCCTAGACCACTCCCTCTAAGGTTCAAGAAGTATTGTGTAAAAAGGGGAAAGAATCTAAGAGCCAGAAGATTAAGAGAAGAACTGCCATCCTCTGTGCATGATGCAGCAATGGCAATCATCTCATGGCAGCCATGGCTGTATGCACAGGACCTGGCTGTATGACAAGCCTGGGCCTGTCATAAGACATTCATGGACCAGGGAGTATAATGGTTATTTTTGGTTGTCAGCTTGATACACCTTGGAAGAGGGAACCTCAGTTGAAGAATTTCCTCTATGAAATTGGCCTGTAGTCATGTTATGAGGCATTTTCTTGATTGGTAATTGATGTAGAAAGTCCCAACCCTCTGTGGGCACTTCCACCCCTGGGCAAGTGGACCTGAGCTGTATAAAAACGCTGGCTGAGCACAAGCTGGGGCTTTTGGGGT
>NW_008352891.1:2362841-2374036 GCF_000622305.1 Nannospalax galili
ATTCCTCCATCCCTACTATCATTCCTCCCTGTTTTCGTATCACTTATGTGCTAGTCCCTCCTCCCCATTCCTTAAGGTAATCTCCACACCAATGTCCCATTTCGAGTTTCCTGGTTTAATCAGAGAATCTTGTCTTTGTAATGAACTGTGATAAATGCACTTACTCATTGCTACTCAAGGTCTTGAGAATCAGGGAATATTGAGTGTGCAACCCTAAACAGGACACCTATACCACTATATCTCCTAGACCACTCCCTCTAAGGTTCAAGAAGTGTTGTGTAAAAAGGGGAAAGAATCTAAGAGCCAGAAGATTAAGGATTAAGAGACCATCCTCTGCACATGATGCAGCAATGGCAATCATCTCATGGTAGCCATGGCTGTATGCACAGGACCAGCACAAGCCTGGGCCTGTCATAAGACATTCATGGACCAGGGAGTATAATGGTTATGCATGATGCAGCAATGGCAATCATCTCATGGCAGCCATGGCTGTATGCACAGGACCTGGCTGTATGACAAGCCTGGGCCTGTCATAAGACATTCATGGACCAGGGAGTATAATGGTTATTTTTGGTTGTCAGCTTGATACACCTTGGAAGAGGGAACCTCAGTTGAAGAATTTCCTCTATGAAATTGGCCTGTAGTCATGTTATGAGGCATTTTCTTGATTGGTAATTGATGTAGAAAGTCCCAACCCTCTGTGGGCACTTCCACCCCTGGGCAAGTGGACCTGAGCTGTATAAAAACGCTGGCTGAGCACAAGCTGGGGCTTTTGGGGTCTGGCTAGTAAACAACACTCCTCCATGTTCTCTGCTTCTGCTCCTACCTTAAGTTTTATTCCCACTTCTCTCGATGATGGACCTGTAAGATGTATGAACACTTTGCTCTCCAAGTTAAATTTGTTCATGGTGTTCATCACATCAGAAAAGTAAGAAAAGTAAAAAGAGAGTATAGTGTTCTTACAGTGGATCTGTTCATGTTGTTTTGTGGGGAGGATTGTGGAGGATTTTAGAACGTTTGGCTGTAAAAGCTGGTGAGTCCTCAGAGATCAGTGAGCTGCTCTGGTGGTGTTTGGAAGATGAGAATGCTAAAAGAAATACAGACAATAAAGACTTGTTTTTTAAGTTTCAGAGGGAAACAAAGACTCTATCAGGGCTGTTTCTGTGCTGTTTTGAGTTAAGAATATGTGGAAGCAAAATCCTTTGCTTTATTGGAACAATGGATGTTGGTTAGCTGGGACTGAAGAATCAACTGTGGTTCACGAGAGATCAGCATCACTGAAGGGTAATCTTCTGAGAAGTATTTTCTCAAGGTCAGCATACATGTGGTCCTGGGGAGTAAAGTTTGGTAATGTGTTAGAGTCTCCCAAGTGGTACCGGTTTGGGGAACATGAAAGCTACAGAATTCAAGGGCTCATGAACAGAAACATGAGGCTTGGCACCATGAGGCAGGGTTAGAGTCACTGGAAAGAGGCCAGGAGAGGCCATTGGTGAAGGTTCAGCCTCGCTTTCAGTGGAGACATCAGAATACTGGAAATGTCAGGACTGTTGACTAGCCCCTAAGAAAGGCTGCAGATTTGGATGGAGACGGCATGAGCCTAACAGACAAGCCTGTGTGCGTGTGTGTGTGTGTGTGTGTGTGTGTGTGTGTGTGTTGTGAAAGTCAGAACCAGAAAAGTAGGACTGCCAAAACCATTAAGAACCCAGATCTTGAGTAAGTGCTAGATGTTAAAATGAGCCATTTATACTGTTGTATTTTGGCTTTGCTTTGATTTGTTCATAACTGTGCCCTGATTCTTTTTCTTGTAATAAGAAAGTATACCTATTTTTTTTATTTTACAGGAGTCTGCAGTTAAGAGACTTTGGAGCTTTAAAGAGAAATTGAACATTAAAATTATGGGAATTTTTTAAGACTGTGGGACTTTTACAGTTGTACTGTATTTTATATTATGATATTAATATGAGATCTTGGGGACAATGAAATGAAAGGCTAGGTTTTAATAGTGATGTGTTTGTGTGTCCAGTTGACAAAGGGTAGATTTATGATCAGTACTCTTTTTTGTCAACTTGACAAACCTGGGGAGAGGAAACTTCATTTGAAGAATTCCCTCCATCGGATGGGCCAATGACCATACCTGTGAGGCATTCGTTTACTGCTGATTGATAAAGGAGGATACATCCCACTGTGAGTGACACCATCCCTAGACATGTAGACCTGGGCTATAGAAGAAAGCTGGCTGAGCAGAAGCTACTAGAGGGTTCAAGCCAGTAAGCAGTGTTTCTCAAAGGTTTCTGGTTCAGAATCCTGCCTTGAGTTTCTGCCTTGTCTTCCATTGATGGTATTTTGTCCTGGAAGTGTAAGCCAAATTAATCCCTTACATTTCAAGTTGCCTTTTTCAAAGCATTTCATCATAGCAATAGAAAGCAAACTAGAACACACCTGCTGAGGTTTTGGGTACTGGTGGATTCTGGGAGAGAAGCAGCCACTGTTATCACTTGTGTACCTGTAGGTGAGCCCACCAAGCTTCAATAGATAGTTCAAAACTCATGGTCACACAGATAGCCCTGGTTAAACTCAGTGGACCACAGAAAAGCAAATAGCTATGAATGTGAAAAGGGGACTTTTAAGGAAAAAGAGGGGCAGTTGACATGGGTGGGGAGAGATAAAAATTGTTCCAGGGTGGGGCTGGAGAGATGGCTCAGTGCTTAAGAGCATTGGCAGCTCTTGCAGAGGACCTGGCTCCAATCCCAGCACCAACATGACAGCTAATAACTGTCTGTAATCCAATTCCAGGGGATCCAATTCCCTCTTTGACCTCTGCAGGTATCACACGACATGGGTATACTTAAGTATATGCAGGCAATACACTCAGACACATTAAAAAAAATGTTTAGGGGCTGAGAGTATCAGACTTTTTGGAATTGTCAAAGAAAATTAATAAAATTATATATTAAAAAAGGAAATGTTTTGCTTACAAATGATAACACAAGATTTTGAAGTAATGCGTATTATTGTCTTTAAATTGTGGTAAATATTTACTTTCATATACTGTTTTGATGATTAAAAGTAATTTGGAGAACATTCATTACTAAGTAATCTGCAGTGTCTTTGTGTATGCTTGTTCTATTTACTATGCAATTTAATTGAAAACTTCTCATAGATATGGTTCTAGTGGTTACTTTCATTTTCCTGTAGGACAGTGACTAGTCTCTGTCTACACAACCAAGTTTTCATTTAACTATCACTTTATTATAGTTGTGTTTGAGGCCAGCATTAGCATTTCATTGGATAAACTATCTTGTATTTACACCAATGCACAGTATCTCTCTCTCTCTCTCTCTCTCTCTCTCTCTCTCTCTCTCATTCTCCTTTAGTCATTCCAGTCACATTGTGCATGCCTTTGTAGTTGATGTGGCCCTGACAAAGCTTTGTCTAGCTTCCTGCTTCACATTTTTGCAGTGACACTGTGATTTTAGTATTCAATGGGAGTTTGTTTATAGCAGTAGCTTTACCTTAATTGGCATTCCTAACTCCAGTAGATCTTCTGTTGTGATCTTGCAATTTGTTTGCTTTTGCTTTCATGTTGTTTGTGCTTTTATTGACAATTTATGCAACAATTGCAGCACACACACACACTCACACACGTATAGTGTTCTGTTTACTCTCTCCTCTATACCTTACACCTTCCCCCATCCCAATCAATCACCATGGCCACCCCTCATCTCATCCAGTCCTTTTCCCAGATTCATGATTTTGGTTGTGTTATATGACCCATGTTGTTTAACAAGGGCCTTCTGGTGCCCACTGGATTGGAGCTATCCATTGGAACCCCGGGGACTCACAGGTGGGCACATAACTGAAGGCAATGACTTCCTTCTCCCTAAACCTATCAGTAAAGAATAGTTTATCTGTGAAGTGTAGAGCCCCTGAGCCTCTCTATCCCTGCTTTGCTATTGATAGCTCATTCTTATGTAAACCCAGTCAAGTTTCTTTATTTTTGCTTTACTTTTACTTAACTGTGTTTCTAGCTTTAAAAATTGTCCTAAAGGAAAAATCAGTTACTTGTTAAATAACTTACCTAGTCCCTAAAATATATATTTAAATTTAATTCTCAAGTAATTTTCTCAGTATTTTGAACATTGTGTTTTATTTCTTTAAAACACAATGTTATTCACATACTTGCCTATGGCTTTCAGAATCTGAGAGTATGAGAGGGGTGCTCACATGTGGGTTGGGGCTCCAGATGCTTGTACTTCTATTGGTAGTGAAAATATTTAATGTTTTTTTCCTTTTTTTTTAACCAGAACACTTTAGAACTTTATTCTCTGATCTCATGTTCCTGATTCCCTATGAACTTTTATGCTATTTTTTATCATTTGACTTATTAAGAGGAAGATGATTCGGAATATCTATAAAATTAATCTTGGGGGTGTTTTGAATTTTTGTCTGTAGTTTTGAGTTTAGGGCTTGTTTTGTTTTGTTCTGTTTTGTTTTGTTTTGTTTTAGATTTCACAAACTGGTCTTGAAATTTCTGTTTAGCTAGGGATGACCTTCAGCTCCTTAATCTGTGGCTTCAATTTCCCAACTAGGCTTTCAGGGTTACATGCATATGTCATCACATCTGACTGTAAATCAAACCTTTGCATCCCTATTTTCTCTTTTCTAACTTGTTACTAGCTCTCACTTTCAACATCCCAGAGAACCATCATCTTTACTGATGAGAGGTCCCTTCCTAAATTTGTTCCTAAAAGCTTTCTTTGGGTTTCATCACAATTTTTTTATGAATTAGAATGTCATTTTGTATGTGCAACTCATTTTTCTCTACAACTGCAAATATGAAACTGTCTACTGTGGGTAGTATTTAGGCTCAGACTTTCCAGTGAGTTCTTTTTTTGCCCAAAATGAAATGTTTTATAAACATGGGATTGTGCCATCCTTTTCCTTCTTTGTCCCTGGAAAGACTATGAATCGTCTCTGTTGTCTTTAAACCAAATCCTTTATGTTGTTGTTAATGGCCTCAATTTTGATGAACTCCTTACTTCTTGTGCACAAAAATGCATAAGTTTTAAAGATGTTTTCGCTAGCCTAACTTGCACTGCATCTTGAAATTGCCTCACAAAATCTGTGGAACAAATCTCTGATCACTTTCATTATTCGTGCAGATAACATTTCAGTTTGTAAGTTGTTTTCGGTTGATCTGTTTCTGTGTACATGTATTTCAGGAAAAAATTTAATAAATGTGAACTTAAGATAACATCTCTATCTTCTGTCCTGAACACAGAAAGATGATCTTCTCCCTAAATAAACAAGAAGAAAAATACAATTATGGAGCACCTTGATGAAGTTTTGTAGTTTTAGATACTCTTATTTAATATGTAAAATATGTTAAATGCTGTATAGCTATATTTACAGGTTATGGATTATTTACTTGTCAAAATAACTTAAATATGCAATATTTGTAATGTATAATGAATGAAATAACTTGTGTCAATAAAGACAAGCTAAAGGAATTCCCCACTAGGCTACTTCTTTGCACACAATCAATCCAGAATTAAGGTCTGTGCTCCTGTCTCAAATTCACACTATCTCTCACCCTTTATTTCATGATTTATTTTTCATTTTCTAAGTTTTTCAATCTAACATGAGGTCTTAAATAGTGAGCCAACCAAAGGGGAATGTGATCTAAAACAATTCATATTTATTTGTGTTTCACAGACATATTTAAAATAGCTCAAAGTTTCTAAAAGAGCTATTAAGTTATTAAAAATGAAATTTGTAGGGCTCATAGCATAAGCATTTAGTAAAAATATCTGACATTGAAATCCTTTCTGATTATATAAAAATGATGATGTGTGGTGTACTAAAGCAAGTTTTTGAATGTAGCACTTGTCATTTTTCATTTAGTAATTTGGAAAGCCATTAGAGAGATAATACTTCTATTTTTATCCTAGGGAATTGTATTACTTTTTCTAAAATTAGGTATCAATTTGGCAGATTAATATAAGCAGTGTGCATTCATCTGCTCAATTCAAACAAGATCAGCTTTCTCTCTCAGGCAAAACAGATTGTCTATGCAAAATTTCAGAGAACTCCCACAATATAAGGAGGTAATTGAACACCTTAGAGGAATCAGAGAACTAAAGTAGATCCAGGTTCAACTAGAATAGTAAAAGATGAATGATTTTAGTAGGGAAATGTTAATCGTCAATTCTATATTCTTTAAGCATCGGTATGATTAAACTATTAAGTGGGGATCTAGTTTCTAATGTGCTTTTTTGAGATTTATATCATTTTGTTTATGTGTGTTTGTCTGCATAAGTGTATGCACACATGTGCACAGGTGCTACTAGAGGATAGAAGAGAGCATTAGATTCCCTGTAGCTGAGGTTACAGACAGTTGTGAGCTGCTGAATGTAGGTTCTGGACACTAAACTCAGGTCCTCTGAAAAAGGTATAAGCACTCTTAACCACTGAGCCATCTCCCAGCCCCTCTAACATTCATTATATTCATGTGGTTGTTAGCCATCATGTGGGTGCTAGGATTCAAACCCAGGTCCTCTGCAAGAGCAGTCAGTGCTCCTAATTGCTGAGCCATCTCTCCAGTTCAATTTCATTCTTTTTTATGGCTAAAATATTCCATTTCATATGCATTTGTATTTGGGGATGTACAATACAATTTATAGATACGTGTATATATATGCATACATAAATGTATATCATATACAGATCACAGTTTCTTTATTCATTCCTCTGTGTTTAGACACCTATTGGCACCATTGGTAGCATAAGTTAGCTATTATGAATAGTACTGTAACAAACATTTTTCTCTGGAATGTGTTGACTTGGAATCCTTAGGATAAATACCTAAAGGTTATATAATTGCATAGTTTGATCTATTTTTATTTCTTAAAATAACATCCATATCTATTTCTATACAGATCAGACTAGGAGAAAAAGCATTTAGGGTTTCTTCAAAGAAGCTGGCAGTCATACTGTAAATTGAACAAGAGCTGCCTCTAGGCTGAGAACCATTGTCAGACAAACAATCAGTTCTGACAACAACTTAATTATTCTTAGAGAAGGAGCCTATACTGAAGGTGAAAATAATCCCAGACAACTAGACTACAGTCTTGTGTAACTCAAAGCAAAGATGTTAGGAAACAGAACACAAGTATGTGTTGGCCTAGAGACATGGCAATGTCGACCCTCTTAGCATAGTGCTCTAGATAGTTCTGAGCCTACTGCAAATGTCCATAGAAGGCATATTTTGAGAGTTTCTTTCTTGGGCAAGCTGGCTAGTCATCTCTGCTCATGGAACAGTTTGCTTTTACATGCATTGGTTTTAGCAATTTTTTTCTGTGACTATGGCCCAGCATTCCCAGTCAGCCTTTTAGCTTACATGGTTCATTCATGAGACAGTTGTTCAGAAATCCTAATGAAACTTGAGGTACCCACTCAGTCTTTCACTTAGCATCCCCAACAGATTTCATCTTGGAAATAGTAATTCCTGGGCCTTCAAACAGTTCTCAGCTTCCAAGTCTTACAGAGGGCATCCCCGTCCTTCAGAATGTTACCAAGAGGCAGTTCCTCATCCACCTTCCTAGTTTCAATGAAGCAAGATACTATCTTATTCTGTCTTTGCACAGACACATACACAAATGCAGCAACACACACACACACACACACACACACACACACACACACACCTAGCTGCAGCATGGAATGAATCATTCCATAGTGCTGCAAAACATTTCCAGTGTCTTCTGTAATCTGGTCTTTCCTCCTTAGTGTTGTCCAGTGGAAGGTGGAAAGTGAGGTAATGCTAATCTTGCTTAAATTGTTTGTGTAAGTTATAAACCACTTCAGTCCATTTGGGTTAGCTTTATTCTTATGAATGAATCTGTGAAACAGGGAATGCTCACCTCTTCTGACAGCAATTGCTGTTGTTTAGGGCCACTCTGAGCACTTGGCCAAGTGTCATTCCATATGGGATCAGCTAGGTTCCCACCACATTTGAAGAGAAAAGTAAAAAATGAATACCACATGAACCATGTTACTAATGAGAGAGGGATTATTTGGTGTCCTCCACTATCTCATCAGCAAGGAATCAGGGAGAAGACTCCTGAGGCTCAAAGAATGTGTGCTACTTGTTAGAGAACACTTTGGGGTAGAGCTGAAAGAGACAGGCTTGAAACCAGTTTCTTAGAGTCTTGGGTTAATCTTAAAAGTACAACTGTTGATGTTTCAGTGTTCATCACTAAAAAGCTAGGTAAGACATCCTCCTCCCATAACCTCTCCTTGTGCATAGACCTTTGGGGACTGCATGAGAGTGCCTGACACTGCCTTAGGGTAAGCTTGCCAAATCACACCATGAACATTACCCTGCTTTGGGACAACCTGCAGTTCCTCCCTTTGCCCCAGTTCAGGCTTTCCTGCTGGCCAGCAGGAATCTGGACTTCCTCATCCCATAACATTTCCTTGTACATTTAGACATTTGAGACTGCCTGAGAGCACCTGACTTGGCCTCCATGGTGAGCTTGCCAAATAGAACCCAACTATCTCCCTGCTTTGGGACCATCTGCAGTCTCTCCCACCACTCCAGGGCTGGGGCTTCCCTACTAACTGGTAGGGATCAGCACACCTATCTCCAACCTCCTATCATTGGACCTTGGCACTATCCATCTGAGGCTTCTGAAGTACTCCTAACTAGCTAGGGTCACTTCACCCTACTGGAGCGATCCTGAGTGAACTGACTAGAGTCAACTTGTTCCTCTAATATAAAATCAACATAGAGAACCTGAAACCTAGACCAATCATCTTTTCATGCTAACCAGAAACCAACCAATAAGCGTTAATAATTCAAAATGCTTGAGTTTCACATCAGAATCACAAGCAACAGTAGAAATTCATATGCCAAACCACAACATGAACAACAAAAATAATATGAAAAACCAAAAAAAATGTCCCTACCAAACATCATCAGTCCTATAGAAGAGTTCTATAATGAGAACCCCCTAGAAGTAACCTAGGGCACAGAATTTAAAGGAACAATCATAAACATGATCAAAGAGTTCAGTGAGTTTAAAGAACACATAAACAACTCAAATAACTAAAAGTATAAACTTCTGACTGAATTCACAAAAGAGATTAGAGCTACTGAATAAAACTCAAACTGAAATGAATAAAGAAGTGAAAAACTCAATAAGCCAATTTGAAACAAGAGGAGAAAGCCTCATCAACAGAATAAATGACATGGAAAAGAGAATATCAAGATTGGACAATAAAGTTGAAGAACTGGGTGCATCAAGCAGAAACTTATGAAAAAATTTTAAAAACAGGAATGGAATGTTCAGGAAATGTGAGACACCATGAAAAGACTATTTGTGGAACTTAGCAACAAATCCTTATATGTGAGTGTATATCCTGATATAACTGCAGGCTACAGGAAAATGGAAAAGAACCAGGGAGGTAAAAGGAAAGAAGGAGTCTGAGAGGAATAATAGGAGACAGGTGTTACCAAGGGGGAAATTGGTAAAATTGAGGCATTTAACTAGAAAGGGAAGAAGGAAGGATACAGAAGGAACCATAGGGTAAAGGAAAAGAAGGAGCTCAACAGAAGGGGAACCATAGGAGATAGGTATTATCAAGGATGAAATGAGGAGAATGGGGGTACTTTAACTGGGGACGGAGGAGGAAGGGTTAGACAGGGGGAGAAATGAGAGATAAATAATGCTTAAGTGGTGTGAAAAAGCAGAGGAAAATGTATTAGCTCAAAAGCCAGCTGAAAATCTAAACATACAATATCTGTATCTGAGTCCATGTGTATAAATGAAGGCTATATTTCAAGAAAGAGTGCCAAATAGGAGAAACTTCCCTTCAAGTTGTTTGCCATGGTAGTCTAAGAGACTCCTAAACTTACATAGGCTATTGTCACAGCACTTATCTCCCAGAACTTGAAGCATAGACCCTACTGCCAAAGATAGGATATACTTTGGATAGAGGACTTGGAACCATGGAGCTAGAACTGACCTGGAAACCTCCTCCCTGAAGGGCTAGCTCTCATAGTTTTGGAGGACACTATACAAGCTATCAAAGTGTAAAATCAATCATTGGTCCAACACCAGCTTTAATAACCACAAAAATAACCAGCACAGCAAAAGATAATGGTGCAGTATTTCACATTTATCTTGGAGGCAATCAAGGGACACCTAATTGGATTTAAAGCCCATTCAATGGGAGGGAACTCATGTGTGGTACTGTAGCATAGCCAAATATACATGCCTGTAGATGTCATAGATCATAGAGAAAAACCCCAAGCCTCTCACATCCCTAGACAAATGTACTTTCCTACTATATGCTAAATATGGATCCTTATATTTACAGACAAGTATGCCAGTCACCACTCACCACTCGCCAAAGAAGCTTCTTTTGTAACAGAGACTACTGTGGAGTAACACAATTGGTCACACACAGAGAATAAGAGTCTATGTGATATGATACCCAATCCTAAGTGACACATTTACAATGGAACTTCTTCACCTATGGCTCATGGAACATAGTGGAACAAGGGGTAGAAAGAATACTAATGCATTTGGCACATCTAATGCAAAGGAGCAATGCACACAGTCAATTTCCTTTTTTTTTTTTTTTAAATTTCTGAGACATGGTGTCCCTGTAGCCCCAGCCAGCCTGGAGTTTGCTATGTAGCCAAGGTTGGCCTTAAACTCACAAAGATTTGCCTGTCTCTGCCCCTTAGTGCTGGGATTGTGCCACCATACCTAGGTTCCAAGTGCTTATTTTACATAAAAAGTAAATGTTTCACATAAATAAACAACTTCTGCCTTAAGAAATTATTCTTTTAAAAATGAGGTAAAATATAAAAAGATTTGGTAAATAAATTCAATTATACTTGCAATAACAACTTGAATGTTAAGCTCAGAGTAAAGGTTTACAACCAATAAAAAGATGAACTGTTTATTTCATTAACGCTTACAGCTCATAAAACTTACATAAAGTTTATGGTAAATCTGCAAATAGGTAGATATCTAACTTCACATACAAGAAATACTTGACAATTAAAACTATATGAAGATATAATTTCTGAGCTTTATTATTAGTCCTTTCCTCACTTATTTTTACAAGACATAAAATTGGGGGGGGGGTCACAAACTTTACAAGATGCCACATGTGTCTGA
>NW_008352891.1:2374163-2389995 GCF_000622305.1 Nannospalax galili
GTCTGATGAATATCATGAATGTATTCAATTTAATTTAATTAAGTGCTAACACTAAAGGTCAGCAGTTTTAATGATGCTTCTTTAACTAGGATCAGTGTATATAAAATACATCCTAGAATAAGACAAATATTCACATTACATTTGGACTCCATTAAGCATCTAATATAGCATTTGATAAGAAAGACAGGGAAAACATGTTAAGAATGTCTGATGGATTATGGGGAAGAGGAGGCATGGTTAACAAATCCAAGGATGCATGAAAAAGTGATATGGAAACCTACCATTTTGTAAGCTAATTGAAAAATTCATTTAAAAATGTCTAAGATAATCATTTTCCATAACAATTTTATGTGAGCCTTACAGTTCATAGACCTTTTCTATATCTGGAGCTGAATGAAATTGTCCAGAGAAGAACTTTCTATAAATAGAAGCAATATCTGAGTATCCTGTCCCTAGTGCCTTCTCTTCTGGTCTCATACCAGGCTGTCCATGTGTAACAGTTCCCAAAATCAGGGGCTTTACCCAGGCCTAACCATCAAGATGGACCACCTGTTTACAAAGGCCTAAAGTAGTCCTAACTCCTAATGTATGAAAATGCTGAAGATTATTTAAATATTATCTTGTACTTGGATAACTAAGTCAAGCTGTTGGGGCCATATTTAAGGCACATTATTGTGATCTTGGAATCCATTCTGCAATAAATGAGTACTATATTTGATAGCTAGAATTCAAACCTTTAATCAGAGGTCATACACCATTTTTCATTTTAATTCCAGAAGTAATTTTATTTGTCACTTTTACTCTCTCATATATACTTAAGTATTCACATTTTTCTGCTCTCTAAGCATACAAGAAAATGATTCTTCAGCTCTGCAGTATATCCTAATATACATATGTAAATATTTATAAACCCAGGAATTATGAGCTGTGATATATATCAACCAACTTAATTTATGGAATATAACTTCCTTAACTGAATATATTTCAGTCAGGTGGAGGTGGAATTAAAACTACATCTGTGGAAGAATCAAAAGAAGTAAAAATATGTGTAAATATGACTATATCTATAATCTTTTCATCTCACAGTTGGGGATGGAAATGTAGTTCATGCAAATAATAGATAATAAGACAGGATCAAACCTAGGCTTGAAGCCATGCAGTAACCTTCTAGAATCGTGGGCATGTTTTCTGAACTTTTCCTATATCTAAATTTTCTTGATAGGAAAATACTATTTCCACCTTTGTTGTTTATGTTAGAGATATTTGGTTAGGGAAATAGCAAATAAAGTAACAAGATATGTACAATACCGAGTGTTTCATAAGTGTAAGTTTCTTTCCTTCTTTCTTTATTCCTGATGGTGTTTGATAACCAAAAAGAATGTCTGAGGACAGGAGGCAAAGGTGTTCTGCTCAGTCTGAGAGAGTGCATTTGACCCTTCTTCCATTTTCATCCTATTCAGTCTCTCATGGGTTGAACAGTTTCTCCCACCTCAACAGAAATGATGCTTTTCTTAGTCTTCTGAATTTTTCCAGAAATTCTGTCATAAAAAGCCAATGCACACTGTAAGATAAGCTGCCTGGGCATCCCAGAGCCCACTACAGTCACATCTAAAATTAACCATTACAGAATTGGAAGTGGAAGTATTCATATATGATTAAGCTTGACATCGACTCATGAGATGCCACACACTATACTGAGCATGATGGTAAATCATCTAGCTTCATCGACTAAGGCTAAACACTGCCATGTCTTGTTAATATCAAGGGATCTTGTAAATCAAAACCTGGAATTGTCAGCATCCATTTTACCTGGTAACACAGGAGAGAACTCCCTAATAAGATCATAGACTTTACTGAGCATGGTATATTTGTTCAGTTAAGGTCTGTGAAAATTACTAGGGCGGAACGTTCCACCAGCTACTTATGGCAATTTTCAGAAATTGTTGCCAAAATCTAAAATCAAACAGTGATATAGGATATAAAGGTATTGGTTTTACCATTGTTCTGTAGATCTTGGAAATACAAGAGCCTCACAATAATACCACAGAGTTGGACTGTAGAACAGTTCTGATTCAAACAGTTGAAGGAAGCACACACCCAACACAACTTCACACAAGGCCTTAAATGTTACCTTCCATGTCAAAGGCTAGTTGTAAAGAACGTTTTCTCATCTGAATGAGACTCTGTCCCTAGCTATTTCCTTTGAAGTGTGAAGGGGGAAGAAATTTGACAGCCAGTCTGGGCTCCCTTGTAGTGGTTCTGAGAGTTTTGTCTGTCTCTGTTGCCTGCATTCTTGAGTCTGTTCTGAGACTTTCTTGAGCAGGACCTTCTGAATGGTCCCCCTGGTTCCACAAACAAGAGTTCCTGCCCACAGTGGTACTCAGCTTTCTCCTGCTACAGCCAGTCTGTTACCAGCAATTGTCCACACTAGTATTTGCATCAGCGTGTTGGGAAAGCTTGCCTGTCTCATTATCCAGGCATTTATCTGCCTCGTTCTTTTCCTTCTGCAATCATTAAGTGAAAGTTAGGTCATTTGTCTGTCAGTCAGTCTATTTTTTAATCTCTTTTGTTTGTTTCTGTGTGCTTTACATAGGATGATTAGACTTAGTTGACAATTCCCCGACACTTCCTCTATGCTTATCCAGTGTTCTGATTTATTATTTTTGATATTTTACTCTTCATTCTGTCAGGAATGCCTCCACCTGCCTGTATCGAGATCTGTCTTTCCTTTTATGTCTCTGTTGAGTGATGGTGGCATCTGGTTCCTCTCAAGACCTTTCTTCTCGCTGCTTCTTTGTCTTGATTTTCTGTACATCATAAGGAGACTGGACGTCACCTACCTGATACACTGCTGGACTATATCCTCACAAGTGGTATGTTACTGACATGCACTTTTGATCCTAGTGGGTTTGCTTCCTCTTTATGCTAAGGTAACTCTACTTCATTTCTCTTTGTTCTGGAATGTATCCCTGACTAGATACCATGCTCCCTATTCTTAACTCAGCGTCATGATTTCTTCCCAACTTCTTAACAAAGCTCCCAAAGTGATCTCAAGTCTGCCAGCATCCCATGCCTTCTCATATTTCCAGTCATTCCTTAACCCTACAGTCAGCAGTGCCCTCATACAGCTTCAAGCAATGCATGCACAGTCCAAGGCCCCGACTGATGCTAGCCAGATTGCCAAGCCTGTATTTGCTCTTCCCTACATTCTGAGTGTCAAAGACTTGCACATGATCTCCTGTGTGGCTCTCTCTTCTGATACTCTACATATATCAGCCTCTCCAATTTCCTGCCCTTTAACTTGCCCAGAACGCTTCCCTTGGTATCAACTTCCTTGTGCCACAGCAGGCAAAGTCCTCTGCTACTTATTGGTCCCATTTTCTAAAGGATCATAGAGCTCTGCTACTTGCCATTTGATACATAAATACAATTTTCCCTCAGGTTTCCTCTGATGTAAGAACTTTTATAACCTGTAGACAGAGACCCCATTATCTTCATCAGAATTTCATGCAAGAGTTCCCCATTTCCCTTACATGCTTAGACTCTTAATTTCTTCACATATGACTAAATATTTTTCTTTAAAATTGGATTGCTAGTAACAATTTTGGGAAACATCATCAGCATCAACAATATTAAGAATAATAATTACATATTAAATTATAGATCCTAAAACATGTCTGACATCCTCTGAATCTCACTACATGAATTTCTCTTTGTTCTTCACCAGAAATCTATCAAGCAGGTACTCTCCCCATTTTAATTATGAAAGAAATAAAAGACCATGAACTAAACCATTAAATTCTCATAGTCAACTCTGTATCAAGGAGAAAACCATGGGGTGTTTATCCTCAAAGCTCAAAGCTCATATTCTTGTCTGTGATATCACTCAAGAATCCTGAAATTACATTAAATTGAAAGAGGACACCCTAGTGATTAGCGTTCAGTAAAGAGGTTTTAGAAAGAAATTTGTGAAAGTCATAAAACAGAAGCATTACTTTAATTAATATTTGCGAGCAGAACAAAATTGGAAGGAAACAAACATTTATGCAAATACTTCATATTTAAGAAAGGACCAAGAAAAGAAATAAGCTTAGTAATTCATGCAAAGAAAAGTGAAATTAATGAATATAAATAACTCAAAGTTTAAATGAATTTCTTATTTGGTCTTTAAAGAAAGAGACAGGGAATACAAATCCCTAAAATTGAATGCAGACAAAGAACTGGTATGAGATTTCTTACTTATGAAAGATTAATAAGTCAGCAAGAGTCTACACTATGGTAACTTAAAATTATTAAAGAATTAACTACCATCTTTGGGGATTAAAAGAGCTTTAGAAAAGTCAGTCATTTTTGGAAGGACTTTTGGGGGAAAATGAACCTTGAATTATAAGTTGTGAACTATGGGTTCTGTGACCTCAAGTCAAATGTTCACTGACCTGGGACAGATCATTTCTCCTCTTGAGTCCTCTGTTCTTCCAACTGCCCAACAAAGTCCATCTCTGAAATGCTTTCTGAATATGCAACCTCGTTACATTTTATCAATGAGTAGAAATGGGGAGAAATTTTGAAATAATTTCAATATAAATTAAATCAACCATTGAAGTGTATGCTACTTAACTGAATTATATTCTATTTCATTACATTTCATTATAAATGACTGTAGTCTAAATGTCAAATTCATGTGTTGGAAATATAACCACAAAATATATATGTGAATGGAGTCAATGCAAAAGCACAACTCTCACCTCAAAGGAATAAGAGATAGTTTATTCTGGAGGAAAATATGAATGACCATGGTGGGAACTCAGATTTTGGTTGCTCCAAATTCCATGTTCAGATGTGGAAACACTTCCATGAAGTTTTTATAGAAACAGATCAAAGAAAATCACAAATCAAGGTAATTTTCAAATACATTGGTGGGAACATTAAGTAGATGAGTACAGGGGAGGTGAGAAATGTCAGCTATAGGCTCAGATGCTGTTTGATGACACTCAGCCTTTTGTTTGGTGGAAGACAGGGCTTTGTCAATACATTCCCAAAGGTTTTTATCTGTTAGTCACAGGATGTTTGGCCAGACATAGTGTGAGGCAAGAAATGGTTATTTAAGAGGCTAAAGGCAGTCCGGGATAAATTGTCATTAGGCTCTGGACCTACAACATTCCAAACATTCCACAGTCATTGAAGAATCAGTTAGAGAATCAGTCATTAGAGAATCAGTTGATTAGCCTTGCAGAAGGTTGAGTTTGAACATGCAAGTATTTTCTAGGAATTTACATTCAAAATGCTATTTCGAAGTGGGACTTTGGAGATCACAGAGCTGCGTAATTTCTACCCTTAAGGGTGGAACAATCTATTCATAGATTGACAAGCTAAAGAGTTAAAAGTTTCCTGTACTGACTTTGTTACACAAGAGAGCTGTCTCTGACAAACTTGCTCTCTCTGTCCATCTGAGGTCATAACAGCATGCAGTAAGTAGGATCTCGTCAGTCATCAGTTCTATGTTCTTGCACTTGCCAGACCACAGGACCAGGTACTAAAGAGTTCAGATTCTTTTTAAACTATCCACTGTCAAGTAGTATGCTGTTGTAATGGACTAAAACACACACAAAAAAAATTACTGATCATGAACATCCTTGGGTCTTAAGTCAGTCTTACAACTAATCAAGAGAAAATAGGCAATGAGTTCCTCCTGACAGCAGCAGTACCCATTTAAAGGTACTTTTAATTACACTCGAATGAAGTTTTATCTATGGAACTTCTGCTAAATAGCTTGCCAAATGACAATAGAAAACCATCTTCACAGGAACAATGGGGAGTCTGGATCATCAGAACACCACAGGGCTCACTGAAGGGGATCTTCTGGTGTCATCAGTTTGCTTACTAAGAGCTTTGTGTGTGATTTGTTTTTGTTGTTGTGTTGTCACTTTAGTAGACAAATTATTTTTTTGTGGCTTTTCAATAGTTGCATCACACAAGTCTGTTGTGTTAAAACTGCATAGAAATCAGAGGATCATTGCTAATAGATATAAAGTATTTCACATACTGCCTGAAATGTTAAAATAGTAATTAATTATCCTCTCCTTTTCTTGAATCGTAGAAAACTTTTCTATTTCATTGGCTATATATTTTTGTTTTCAGATATTTGTGATTTACAACAGAAATAGGAATTTCGGACATGAGTGTTAACAATATACTTAATTCTAATAATTTTGAAGAAATTAGAAGTGCATAAACACATCCACATATACAAACAATAGTTTAGGGGACTATAAAGGTCAATAATACAAACTCAGTACAGTATTTTTATTTTCTTATTGAAAATTACATGTAAGTTAGCTTAGATTAAAACTTTCCTAAATAACCTATCAAATTAAAGGCATTTGAACAAGTTTGTCATTATTATTTTCCAGGTACCTTGTGAGTATGTGTGCATTTTGTGTTTGTGCAGGTGCCTGTATGTTTTGCAGATGTTTGAGCAGACAAGCATAAAGTATGGTGTAGCTTGGAACCCAGTTCTGTGCTAAAGGTGAGTGCATAGAAATAAATGTCAGCAGAGATGGCAGGCAAATTGATGATTGCTTCTAGACCTTGGAGGAATTGGAAAGCAAGAGTAAGGAGTGAAGAGCACTCTCACCTCAGAGAGCCATTTGGAGCTGCTGACATTTCCAAGATACTGAGAGCTGTCAATTGAATTGTTTCAGGGAAGGAAAATACACTTCAGTTTTGTAAGCAGAGAGATTTGCAAGGGATCTAAAAATGAAGAAAGCAAGGAGACATAAGGCAGGGGTAGGTATGTTTTACCTAAGACATAGTGGAAAACGGTTGTGGTTTCCCCACATGTTGGTTGTTTCTGGTGGGCCTGGCAAGTTGTCCTGAACCATAGGCATAGACTGCAATACTCCAGATGATTCTGATAGGCTGTCTCTGTGTTGATTGATCCTGAGAGGCTGTTGTTTGGTTTTACTTGCCTATTGTTTTTTCCTGGAAATGGCTGAGTTCTTCTCCCTGTTTGAATTTAGCCCAGACTCTTTCGTTTTCCAGTTCCTAATCTCCAGATGAGTTGTTGAAGGCACAGTGATCTGAATAGGAAATAAAGCCTTAGCAAAAGCTGGCCAAGTCATTTCCAGAAGTATCTCTCCACACCCTTTTTGCAAAAAGTACTCCTCCCAGCTATCCACATGGACAGTCCCTAAACACCAAGTCATCTGAAAGAGACTCTGGTTTTCAAAATTTCCACAACTAAGGAGGGAGACATCTTTCTCTAGGGACTAGTTCCCTGACAGGTTATCTAATCCTTGTGGGCAACCCTAAACAGAGCACTAATAAATGCAAGTGAATTATGTATGTGTATATTTATAAATGTATATAAGAATGATAAACAAAGAAGATGACAAGAAATTGTAACAGGAGGCGACACAGGAGGATTTGAAGGGGTACTGGGGTGGGTGGAATTAATGCAAATACAATGCTCATATATGAAATGCTCGGAAGTATTTTTAAAGGCAGCCTTAATAAACTGTGCACTTTGTATTTTAAAAATTTCTACAACTCACCCCATGCTCAGCTCTGAAACTTCCATAGAATATTTTGTCTTTTTATATCTACTTTGAGCATTTGATAGATTATTTTTGATTTGTTATTCTATATACATTTTTATATTGAACATTTTTTGTTTTGTTCCCCCTCTCTAATCTCAATAGAAAGGGTAAATTCTGAATAGATTATACCTTTTATGTTCAATGTATTTGGCACATAGTAGGTATATTAGCTATTTTTCTCTTCTGTTATAAAATATTAAAAACTAATGAAATTTAAGGAAGACAGGATTTATTTTGGTTTGGTGTTCCAGGGGATACATTCAGTCCATCATTGTAGAGAAGACATGGTGGCAGGCATGCATGGTGGCAGGAGCAGAAAGCTACCTGATCACATTTTCATCCACACATAGAAAGCACAGAGAATGAATAGGTAGTAGGGTGAGGATAGCAACCCTCATACCCCACCCCCAGTGACATACTTCCTCCAGCCTGGCTGTACCATTTAAAGATTCCATAATTTCCCCTAAAGCATGAGCAATTGGTAAAGTATTTACATAGATGAGCCCTATGGGAGCATTTCTCATTCAAATCACCAGAGTAGGTATTTAAGTAATGAAGAACAAAAGTTAAAACAACTGTCATAAAGAATTAAGTAAGTCAGAAAGTAAAATTTTGCTAATTTTTTTTTTTTTAATTTTGCTTTTTTGAGAAAAAGTCTCACTATGTAGCCCAACCTGGCCTTGGGATTTGTCATTCTCCTGCCCCTCTCTTCCCAGTGCTGAGATTATAGCCTAGACCACTGCATGTTTCTGTAAAGTTTGAATGAAGAGATTATATGGCTTTTTCAGTTAACCAGGAGAAGTCAGATTCAAGTAGGTTAAGGCTAAGCTGGGGAAAGCATTTATTTAGACTGAATGGGAAAAGAAATTGGCACTTTCTATGCCTTCAGTGAGCAAGGCTAAATTTGCATCTTATCTGTGTATAAGCTAAGCATCTTTCACATATGAAGAGCTCAGAACACAAAGCTAGTATTTCACTTTGCAGGCACATCACTAATGACCTCAATTCCTTTGAGGGCACACATAGATTCCCATAACCTCTCAATAGCAGAATTTGCTTGGAGCAAACGTGTAACACAGGTGCCCTTAAGGGACAATCCAGATTGAAATAGTAGCAGCGCTGGAAGCTGGAAAAAAAAAAAAAAAAAACGAAGACAAACACAAACACATTCTCCCATAAAGCCTCTAGAAGAAAATGCAGCCCTAGCAAGTCCTTGATTTTAGCTCAGAAGGATCAGTGTCAGTCTTCTAACTCACAGGACCAGAAAATAATAAATTTGTGTTGATTGTAGTCGTTAAGTTAGTGGTGATTTTGTGTTTACAAAAGCCATGGAAAAATAGTTCCAGCATTTTCTGTGAGTGAATGGCAAAGTCAGAGAAGGTGATCACCTTTACCCTGAGCTTGTACAATCCAGCTATTGCTTCACAAACAGTACCCAAAGAATTCAGTGCACATGTGATACTGATTTCAGACAAATATTGCTT
Source organism: Nannospalax galili (assembly GCF_000622305.1). Lineage (NCBI taxonomy): Eukaryota > Metazoa > Chordata > Mammalia > Rodentia > Spalacidae > Nannospalax > Nannospalax galili. The sequence continues at coordinate 2,383,246 of NW_008352891.1, forward strand.
GCAAAGTTTAAGAAAACCTTTTTAGATCCTTGGAAACAATATTTCTATACTACCTATTGTTAAATAAAACCCATTGACTGAATATAAATTACAAACTAGATTTCTGAATCTGATTTTTCCTGTTCTTGTGGTTATTTCTGTTCAGCTATTTTTGCTCCTTGAAACATCTGTGAAAAGAAGGGCCAGATGTTAAATGACCTGGAAAACAGTTTGCTAATAGATACTAAAAAGAAAAGGAAGCATCATTTTATTTTTACTTAAGAAAAAATGAAGATAAGCTTTAAAATCTCCCCAGGTTGCATTATAGTGTAGCTTACTTTGAGATTTTTCTTTCTCTTTTATTTTTTTCTTCATTAGATGAAAAGCATTACTATGCTAAAGATAGTACTTTGAACTGAATGGGGCTGCTAATTCCTATAGTCCCAGCTCTTGAGAGTCTGAAGCAGGAAGAGTACGATGAGCTTAAGACCAGTCTGTGCTACTTATTGTGTTCTAGGCCAGACTGGGGTAGACAGGAAGACCCTATCTCAAAATGAAGGAGTGAAGGAAAGAAGGGAAGAAGAAGGGGAAGGAAAGAACGAAGGGAGGAAATGTTTAAAAGAGGAAAAGAAAGAACAGTAAATATTGGGTTAAAAATCTGCTAATTTTGCTGATACCATGGGCTCTTGTTGCCCGAATTCCCTCTAGGTTTGTATGTTATCAAACAAAACATATAACATATCTTTATGTTCATTTATTAACTTACAAAGGAATGAGTACCCAGTGCCTAGCCCAGCGCAATGGCTCAGAGCCCACCATATCAGACCACGCCATGCCCGTCGTCACCTTTAGCATTCACTCATGCCTCTGAGGCCAGCGATCTCACCCCAGGTCCATAAGCTGCTCAGCTTCACATTCCCCACAGCCATGAGCACTACCCATGGCTCGTGGCTTCCATCCCAAGATGGGTCCCAAAAGCTCCCTAATAGTCCATGCTCTGTGGCAGGCCCAGGCCCTAGGACGAACTAGCCAATTGGGAGACACTCCACCCCTTTCCTCCACTTTTACAATCTTCCTCTCCATCTTCTGCTAAGGTCCCTGAGCCTTGATGGGGGTGACAGATGTAGGGAGATCTCTCTTGAATCATGGCAAATAGTGTCTTCTTGGGCCTCCCCATTAGACATCTTTAGGCCATGGCCACACATATAGCTCAGTGGTGTTCCATCTACTATAAAGACAAATGGAGGGACTTGACACATTTAAACAAACATGCATGTGAATATAGATGCCTAGAAGATACTCTAGTAGGTGTACTATATTCATTAAACAGTATACTCATGACGGCTTCTCCACTAGGGTTTGTAACCTTTTTCGACACGAAGTGTTGGCCTGGTCTACAGCACCAAATGTGTGTTCCACCCCTAGGAGCAGGCCCTATCTAATTAGAAATTTGTCAATTGTACATATGTTGGTTGAGCCATTATTGCACTTGCAGGCATTGCTTGGCGTGTCCATAGTGTGCAGCACAAAGGGTCCATCGTTGAGTAGAATTATAGGGGATCCTTTCTTCCCAACCATCTGCATAGAGACTGCGGCAACAGGAACGTCATCCATCCAGTGGCACAGAGTTTTTTGGCTTAGTCTGAGTTCCATCACATTATATATTAAATCAATCACAGACAAGGTCTCACAAAGCATGGAAACCTTTTTTCCATTCATATTAACTGTTTTCTCCATAGATCCTTGTTAGGTACCATAGCATGGGTATGAGGAATTAATTTCGTTAGCTCTTTACCATTTTTAGTTATCCCTTTGGATTCTTTTATTCTTGATACACTTACAGGTGTTGGCTCCAGTTGCCTGACCCTGCACTGGGCTAAGGAGGCAGGGGGCTTCTCCTGTCCCCGCCGTACTTGTTCGTTCCCTGAGTCAGACAGGCTCTGGGTCTGCCTCCTGACTGTAGCCATATCTGTCATCTTCCCTTTGACCACACCAGACTTCTGGGGGAGAACTTGGTGGGAAAACCCACTTCCACCCCTAGTATAGCTTTTATCAGAAGAGAAATGCATCTTATTTAATACTTGGGGATCTTTAACCACCCCTTGTGCAACTGTTATCCTTCAAATGTCCTTTGTAAACTGTTCTTCTGGTTTTAAAACCTTCTAGAATTTGGTTTTCTATCAATTTTTTTCTCTGGGGATTTGGACTCAACATAAATCTTGCCACATTTGTCTTTGAGTAACAAAAGTAGACCGTTTCTTTAGTCTGGTCTTTTTTATATCTCTTACAAGGTGTTCTCTCTCTTACAATGTGTTCTGTTAGTTTACAGACACGTTTTACATGCTGGTCAGAATCATTTAGCTTTGCCAAAGCCTCTCTCACTTTACAAAGATCCTGTCCCATCAAAGGGCTTAGCAAAGCCATTAAAGCCCCATACCATTCTTGAGGTCCCAGTTGAATTAAGCTTTCTTTCATATCTCTGGTGAACACAGTCTTATCTGATCCAGTGAACTGGACATCATATATTGTTTTTCTCATACTTAGTTCTCTCAGTAATGCCTGCCCCTCCTTTATAGTCCTCTAGCGCCTGCTAATCATGTTAGTCTCTCTTGATGACAACCATTTATCTTTAATGCCTTCAACCAGCCACTCCATTAAGGACTGCTCCCTGCTGCATTGGCCTGTGTTGAATAGCCTATATCGCAAGGACAGACGGGTGGTTATATAACTCAGCTGTGAAGCTTCTGAATAACTTAGATTGACGTCATTTGTTCCCATGTCCCATACTCTCACAAGCCACGTGGCCAGGGGCTCTTTGCTTGCCTGTTTGCTTGTAAGTTTTTCCTAGTTTTAACAGTTCTAGCATGGCACATTTCCTAGCTAAAGCACAGTCAGCTTTTTTTTTTTTCCTTTTCACTATTACCTGTCTTTTCCTCTGAGTCCTTGGACTTCACACAAGTCAAAGTGCCCCACCTTTTTCATTTCTCCAGCTGTGCACCTGGGTCTGCCTTTTCAGCTTTTCCCACCTGGGGCACGTCTTTTATCATGCAAAGTGGCTTCTCTGTTTTTCTGGGAGTTAGTTCCCTTTGGGTCCAGAGTAGATTACAGATTTTCTAGCCTTTGAGTAACTTTTAACTAATCTTCACAAACTTAATTTTTTCCTAGTTTTAACAGTCATAGCATAGAATAATTCCTAGCTACAGCACAGTTAGCTTTTTTTTCCTGTTTACTATTATTTGTCTTCTCCTCTGAGTCCTTGGACCTTACACAAGTCAAAGCATCTCATCTTTTTTCTCTCTCCATCTCTGCAACTGGATCTGTCAGTTCAGCCTTTTCAGCTTCTCCTGCATGGGACTCATCTTTATCATGCAAAGTGGCCTCTTTCTCTCTCTGGGTACTCCATTTGGGTCCAGATCAGGTAAGAGATTTTCTAGCCTTTGGGTAACCTTTAACAAATCTTCACATACCTGCAACATATCCCCACATTTACAACATAGCTGTGGCCCACGCTTCTGTGTGGCTGGCCTCTTTTTAGTAACCCATTGTAAAAACCACATCAGCACCGCCTGCCATTGGCGCTCTTCTAAAACTCATTCTCAGTTTCATCATATCCTGCCAGGCTACACCAGTTTTGTCGCCTGAATTCCCTGTGGGTCTCCTGTGCTATCAAGCAAATCATATAACATATTTTTATGTGCATTTACTAACTTATAAAGGAATGAGTACACAGTGCCTAGCCCCATGTCACAGCTCAGAGCCTGCCATATCAGACCACATTACACCCATAGTCACCGCTAGTATCCACTCATGCCGCAGGAGCCAGCGATCTTGCCTCAGGTCCATAAGAGTCAGTCCATTTTGTTCTTAAGCTGCTGCATGGCTGTGCGTTCCCCACACCATGCATGTGACCCATGGCTTGTGGCTTCTGTCGCAAGATGGCTCCCAGCAGCCCCCCAGTAGTCCATGCTCTGAGGCAGGCCCCACCCCTTGGAGGAACTAGCCATTTGGGAGACAGCTCTGAATAAGTTTAGGTTACAAATGAATATATAACTTTAAAATATAAAAGGAGATCATTATGTAAGAGCGAGACCACTGAGGACAAGTCAGTCTTTGGGTTGCAACAGCAAAAATGTATTGGAAAACATACAAACAATAACATCAATTCAATAGTCAAAAGAATAAGTCTCACTGTTAGAACATAGCCTGACAGTCACATCATGACTTCCATTTTGTTTCTGATCTGAATCATCATCACCAATACTCATATGCTTTTTAAACTATACCCATCCAGATTGGAATCAGAAAGCTTACAAAGCTTAGATCATATGATCAACTGGACAGAAGGGACTGACAAGACAGACCTGAGACCTAGGAACAGGGGCCTTAATTATTAGTAAATATTTATTTCAAAGGGTCTGTGGTCAGTGTGGGAAGCTCATTCCATCAGTGTGGGAAACACTGATGAATGTGGAAGGGGCTTGGCTGAATTTGTTTTACTAAAGATTGTCACAGGGGGAAAGCCATGAGGCTGAGACTATCTTGGATAGGAACCCAAACCAAAGAGAAATTATAAGGAATATACTCTGTATTGAAAAAGACAGAGATTATAGTAGCAAAGAGAAAATCCTGATGAAAATGGGCACAGCAGAACTCAAAGCCTATAGTAGGCCTCCATTTGTGAGTGCTGTTTTAGTGACATGAAAAGAAAGCCTAAAAACCACACATGTAGGAAGACTGTCCTCTCCTCTCCTCTTATGAATAGAGTACATCATACCTGACCTATAAGTGGAAACTGAGAGGTTGAATGTGGACCCAACAGAAACTGAAACATATGCTACTTCCTAAACACTAAGCACAAAAAGGAAAATAAAACTTTAACCTAATTTTTCAAAGCCATCTTAACACTTTAAGAAAACAGTAGAGGGGCTGGAGAGATGGCTCAGTGGTTAAGAACACTGGCTGTTCTTGCAGAAGACCTGGGTTCGAATCCCAGCACCTACATGGCAATTAACAACTGTCTGTAACTCCAGTTCCAGGGGATCTGACAGTCTCTTCTGTCCTCCATTGCAGACATGAGTGCGCTTATACACATGCAGGCAATATACTCATACACATAAAATAAAAATAATAAAATATATCAGAAAAGAAAATAGAAGCTGCAAAACAGAGCACAATCTATAAAGATAAAATTTTAAATTGAGAGTGGATTTTAAAAAATCTCAAAAACCAGAGTCTGGAGGGATTGTTCAGTGGTTAAGAGTACTGGGCAATCCTGCAGGAGACCAAGGTTTGAATCCCAGCACCCACATGGTGGCCAACAACCATCTGTAACTCCAGTTTCAGGGGATCTGATGCCTTCTTCTGACCTCCACAGGCATTGCATGACACAGGTGCATTTACATACAAGCAGACAACTCTCATACACATAGAATAAGAAAATATAGAAATAATTTTAAAGATCTAAAAAATATCTAATGCAAAACTACTGAAGATGAAGTCTAGGGGTGCAGGCATGCTGCTGACGGCAGCACCATGGAGGTGGAGGCAGGGGGATCAGAACTTCAAGCCAACCTTAATTTTATGCTGAATTTGAAAGTAGCAGGGACTATATAAGGTCTTTTTAGAAAAAGCATTTCAGAAATCAAGATCACACTAAGGAGCATGAGAGCAAATGAGCAATGAGAGACAGCACCTTGCACAGAGATAATGGGGAAAAAAACATTTTTCAAACAAGACTTTAAATGAAGAAAAACGGTCAGTCAAATGATACAAGTGACAGATTTAAAAGAGGAAAACATGAGTAAATTATGGACTTGTAAAAGAAATTGAAAGTAATAAAATAGTTGTGCATATTATCCCCAGTTTTTAACATTTTCAAAAATAAAAGATAGTTAAACCCGAGTATTAAAAGAGTACACCAAGATTTTCAAATAAGAATATTGGCATTTAAAAATTAATAATAATAGATTAGGAACATTCCATCTTCTTCAACAGTATGACTCAAAAAGGGAAAAAAATTCAGTTGACCTCAGAATTTCTAAAGAGCAAGAGCTTGCAACCTGTATAAAATGAAATATTGGTAATCTTATTAGAAAATCTGTGTAAAGAAAGAAGGAAATGCTCAAACACCTTTTAGGAAAATGATCACCAATTAGGAACATCAGGTTGAGAGGCTGACTCAGTGAATAAAGTGCTTGTCCTGCAAGCTTGGGAACTGTACTACAGATCCCCAGCACCCACATAGAAAGCTGGGCAGGCAGAGTGACCTACCTATAATCCCAGTGAGGAAGAGGCAGAGATGGGATCTCTGAGGCAAGATGACAAGCTAGACTAGCTGAATTGGTGCTTTCTGAATTCAGCAGGGACCCTACATCAGGAAATAAAGTAGACAGCCATCACAATGACAAGCTCTGGACTCTACATGCCTGTGCACACACAACACCCCCCTCACACTTATGGCCACACACATATGAATGTGCATGCACACATGGACACATACCACACACCCATACAAACACACATGCAGAGAAGTAGGAACATCTAATTCACGTTTTGAAAAAGAATAACAATAATGAAATTGTGCAGAAACACAATTAGAAAGAGCCCCAGGAGCAAGGCATATTAAGAGGGCACTAATACACGTTTCCTTCCTTCCTTCCTTCCTTCCTTCCTTCCTTCCTTCCTTCCTTCCTTCCTCCTTCCTTCCTTTCTTTCTTCCTTCTTTCCTCCTTTCTTTTCATATGAGGACCTAAAGCAGCCTTCTCTCCCCCC
>NW_008352891.1:2390800-2397440 GCF_000622305.1 Nannospalax galili
CTTTCTTTATTTCTTGTAATCTTTGGTTGTCTTTAAAAATTCAATCTGGGCCACACACACTTTTGGCAAACTACAGGGAAATATATTTTCCTCATATATTGCCACGAGCAATGCCAAAGGCTGTGAGCTCTAAGGAGGGGGCCTTAGCAGGATTTAGCAAGATTAGATATACATTTTTCTTTAATCCCACAGTGTTGCTGTCCAAAAGTGATCACATTAATGAAAGAGATATGTGTGCAAAGATACTTATTAGAGCACTACTTATGGCAGTGAGAGTTGTAATCATAATGTTCAATATGGATGACTGAAAAAATAGTAAATTATACAAAGGAATAACATGTAGATATAAAATGAGGGTGCTTATAGAAACTCCCACAGAAAAAAGCAAAGTAGAAAAAGGGTGGTTAGTTGTCCATTGATTTCCTAGGAATATGAGAATTCCTACAACTATGTCTTTGGCTTAGGGTATAAAATCAGAGAACCTATATTAAAACTAGGAACTAGGGACAAGGCTCAGTAGGTAAAAGTGCTTGCTGCTGAAGCAGGAAGACTTGAGTTCAGATGCCCAGTATCCATACAGAAGCTGGCATGGTGGTACAGGCCTATAAACCCAACATGAGGAACAGGAGTCAGAGAGAGGCAAATCTAGGGACTTGCTGCTGAGCTCAGTGAGGCAATCATTGTGCTTAGTTTCTGTGAGAAACTTTACTTCAAAAAATAAGATAGAGGGCAACAGAGAAAGATGCCTAACAATGACTTCTGACTGCTGCACACATATGTATGAACACACACACCACTCGACAATAAACACATAATATATGAAAAATAAGATGTGAACTGCACAGGGTGAATGAATTCCTAATATGTATAAAAATAAACCTCTTGGAAAGAAGCTGACATGCTTAAATTTTATTTGAAAATCAAGCACCGATCCTATTTTCCTAATCAAATTGTGCCTCAGTATAGCCAAATAATTTATAAAAACTAGTTTTGCATTTTAGGAATATTATATATAATATAGAAATAAACAATATTCTAACTCTAATGTTTTGCAGCTTCTGCTCAAATGATCAATCCAGGCAGTATTCAACAACTAGATGTCATCCTGGAGTATATGATGATTAGACAATGTATAAATTTGCATGGAAATTTAATACATTACCTATGTCAAAACATAGAGTGTAGTCTGAACCCATTCACGTTTCCACGTCTAACTCCATTTTTAGATAGAGAGAAGATTATGACAAAGAATTCGATATGGATAATCCATCAAAATTTATATTGTGGACTCTGAGTAATAGTAGATTTCTGTATTAAATATAGAAACTGAAAAACAAACACAAAATCAAACTAGTTGAAGGAGGAAGGGCTACAATGTTTTCTGAGACAGAGACATGTCAAATACTTGAAACAGCTAAACTTTATTTTTCCCTAATTTAAGAAATAAAAGTTCTGGAGATAGGGTAATAAATCTAAAGCCACTTCCAGGATATTTGAAGGCATTAAAGTGTAAGATCATTCTTTACATGCTGTGGGGATATTTTAATCTTGTTTTCAAAAGGTCATATTTTACTTTAATTTTTATTTATTTTGTGTCTATGAGTGTTATGCCTGCATGTAAGTGTGCCAGTGTCATGAGGTGCTCACAGAGGACAGAAGAGGGTGTTGGACCCCTGGAACTGGAATTACGGACAGTTGTTAGCCACTATGTGGGTGCTAGGATTTGAACCTGGGTTTTCTGAAAGCCTAGCTAGTGCTATTTACCTCTAAGCCATCTCTCCAGCCCCAGATGTCATATTTTAGAGACATTCAGAGAAACATTGCAAAGTGATTCAGTGATTTTGGAGACTGTTTCAATTCATTCTGGAGGTGGGAGAATCTGAGTATGTGAGTTACAAAAACCAGGCTGGGCATGAATTAATGTTGATTAGAAAATCAGAATAATAACAATGATGATGATGATAATAATATTAAAACAACAATAATAAAAGAAATGGTGTCAGAAGGTAGACAGGTTTGGGGGAATTCAGGAAGATCTGGAGGGAGGTAATGGGGTAGACAGGATCAAAATATTGTGTTTACATGTATACATAAAATTTTCAAAGAGTAAAAACACTATTATTAAATGAAAGAAACCAGGTTGAAATAGAAAAACACCGTGGATAACGATGACATTCTCAAATACTTCCTCTACAGGAATGTGTTCCAGAGAGCTGCAGCTGACCCATGGGGAACATTTGACTTCCTTCTTCTCAAGAGACATGAGAGAAAAACAAAAATAATACAAGGACTTTTCTGGTCAACTTTCATTGGTCAGAGCTAGTTATAAAAGCTGCTTTCCTGCAAAGCATTTGGAGATAGAGTGTCCAACCCACAATGAAGGAAATGGCCATGGATGCAGAAAGCTATGACATTAACCCTATGTTTCAAAGGATCATCAGTGATAACATACTCTTTCCACAACACTTTGAAATAGACAGACTCATGTGATACTTCAAATCATCTTGGATTCTTTAAATAAGCTAATGTTCTTATTTAAACCTGAAGAAAACATTCCAAGTTTCCTAAACTCATACAATAAAGGAAAATACTCAATACTTCTGACTTAATGTTTCTTTTCCTTTGTGATAAATGTTTTTATAAGAGCTAAGTATGTTTATGGAGATGTATTAGAGATGTTGAGTATGTTTATAGAGATCCAGAATCACTTTGAATGCTACAAGACATTAAATGTGTTAAATTCTCTCTACAGGAGAGGTTTGTTGTTCTTTGTGGATTTTTTGAGGGTTAGTCTGGTACAACTACAAGGGAGGGATGCAAGAAAAGTCAGGAAAATCCCATTGATTTTATCTGCAATCCTGGAAGCAGTTGCATGAGTCTTCACACTTAGGTATGAAGAATCCCCTGCATTACTAAGCATACAGACAGCAGGAGGCCGAGGGTCAGGAGTGAGGCATGTGTAAGCTATGTAGGCTTTATGGGAATCTCTGTGAGAGAGACAAGGCAGAGCATGTGAAACCATATAGGACTGGCTAGTTTGAGCTCTAAGCTGAAGACTGGTCTACACTTGCTTGCTATCTAGCCAAGGATTATTGCTTCTCAGAATTCCTGCTTGCCGACAGACGAGGCATGGTTTAGGTTGCGTACTCTGTCTTCAGCATTTGCTCCAATTGAGTTTCTTTTAAAAAAATACTATTTTTGCTTTATGTATATGAGTGTCATGCCTGCATGTGTGTAAGTGCTCCCATGTCATGCAATGCCCGCAGAGCTCAGAAGGCAACATCAGAGTTGAGCCTTTTGACTTCTGTAAGAATTGCTTAACCCCTACTTCCAATAGGGAATTAGTGATCCTGTCCCCTGCCACAGATATTTTTAAGATATCAAACCATCAGAGTGTACAGAAAATACAAATATATAAGCAAAATAAAAATGTTAATGCTGCCATTGTGAGGGCAACTTGGTGCTTTCAGGGAACAAGTTACAAAAAGTAAGATCCTAATCACCTGTGTGCTAGCTTCTGCCATGATTTTCATGGCCTAGTATCCAACTTGAGGTCCTTCTGTAGTAACTTAATTAGCCTGAAATAGTTGTCTCTTGATAACTATAAAGTGCTGTAAAATAGCCACATTCAGCAGCATTCTTTTTATAGATAAGAACTCGCGTCCTTTCCCTAAATATAAAATAGATGGCAGCCTCCTTCAGCATCTGTAAAAACTGGGTAGTAAGAAGGCTTCCTGGTCTATTATAAACAGAAAGGAAACAAAGAATTTGTTTGCATTGTGTTTCTAAAGCGCTATTTCCCAAGGCACATCTACATAAATGACAGGTGAAAGCCAAGGAACCTGACTGCCGAAGCACAATATAGTCACTGTAGTTTGTAAGTTACATTTAGCCAGTGAAGGGTTTGTGAATCCAGCTTTCCTGAATGGTCCCCAATCTGTTGCCTGCCAAGAGCTATCAAATTCCCTGGCCCTCGATGCCATGATTCCTCTCCCTATATTCACATTCATGGAGGTCGATACGTATTTGATAATATGACCAAATATATAGTAAAGAAGTCTTTTTCGACTTCTTTAGGAGAAGCTTTGTAGCTTTATAGAAGTGTTTGGTTGCACTTAGTTCTTGATGTAGCTATGTTATTTCATGTAAGCTTCTAGAAAGAGGAGGAGGAGGAAGTTTTTCTGTTTATAAACTGTTTATACTTTCTGCCACACTGATGAGACATACTACGGACCAAGAAGTTCCCATTAACTGGAGGGTGATTGGATATATGATGGAGGGTAAAGTGAAATAATTTTAAAATGAATCCCTGGAACTGGAGATGTAGCTCAGTTAGTGGAGTGATTATTTAGCATGCGGCATGTCCTGGATTTGTTCCCAGTACCCAATAAAGTAAGCATGGTCACATATACCTGTAATTCTAGAACATGTGAAATAGATGAAGAGCAGAGGAACTGAAGTTCAAGGTTATCTTCAGCTAGTAAGCTAGCAAATTTGAGGCCAGCCTGGGTTATATCGGACCCTGCCTCTAAATAAATAACTAAATAAATAAAATTTTAAATAAAAATAAGTATTCTTTTTGGCATAAATTCAAAACTATATCCTTTACAAAATGAAAATGTTTTCAAATGGCCACCAAACCAAGTAATTTTGGTATGAAATATCGTCTGAGAGCCCATAAGACTTAATAATGTTCACTTATAGTGAAAGAAGTAAAACATAGCTTTAGAAAACTGATTTCACATCCTCTCAAATCCTGCATACTTTACCACAAAGGCCAGACTGTTTAGAACTGTCATCTGTCCCGACAGTTCGCAGCTGTAGGAAAATTAAAACATTCAGTTTTTTTACTAAGTAAATAATCATCCCATCACAGAATCAGAAACAGACTGACTGATGAAGGCTATGTGGCCAGTGGTGAGGTGGAGACGTCCCCTCTGAGTATGTAGACTTTTAACAAGAATTATGATGGTATATGTCTTTGTACTGTATAATGCATATCAATAGAGTGCTAATTAAATTTCCATATTAACATGCCAAACAACTTTTAAAAAGTAATTTTTTAACTCACTAAGGGCTTGGGCTATGCCCTCCCATTTTTTTCAAATTGTCCCAGCAACAATAATAGCAAAAATGATCTTCATGTTGCTGTTGATGAATCAGTATTTGTTAATAAAGTGATACCATATGTTACACATGTGAAGACAAGCTGTGAACTTTTGCCACGAAACTGTCTATAAGTTTATAAAGGCAAAGTTGATATTTCCACTGACACATTAGGAAATTCTTGTCACTTAAACCTATTTGAAGAAACTTTTTATTATTTTATTTCATTTATAAATATTTCAGATGATAAATAGAAACGTAAAAACTAGATATTTGTCTGTATGTAAGTACCTATATATGTATATTAATGGGGTTCCATCAGCTGGCTTGATATTTGTATACAATGTACAACGCTTTGATCAAGTTTAACATATCTATATCCTTTATAATTTCAATGTGGTAAAACTTTCAAAATCCTTCCTCTAGATTTTTTAAATGTACAGTATATTATTGTTTCCTGCAGTCATTTGTTGTTAAATAGCACAGCAGAGTTTCTTGCTCTAGTCTAATTGCAAATTGATACTTACTAACCAGTTGGGTTTTTAAAAGTAGTATTGACCCTTCCATCCCTCCTCACCGTTCTATACTCCTAGTTTGGGCCCTGTGCCATTCCTAGTCTTGGGGCCCCAGACACCAGGGGAACCAATACTGCTTCCTGATCCTTCTCACCCAGACCAACGCAGTCCCTTTCTTGGGCCCCAGGAGCACCGCTTCTGGTCCTGGCCCTGCCCTCATCTCCCTCTACTTCCCTGGTCCTGCAACACCCGCCAGCCTCTTTCTGGGGCTGACAGCCTCTTTCTGGGGCTCCGAGGCTTACCTTTACTCTCCCTGATCCTTTGCATCCAGTACAACCCAGCTACTAAATCCACTCCCTGGGAAATCTTGGGGCTTCTTCCCTCCCCATCTGCCTTTGCATCCCTGCGTGGCGCGGCCACGGCCAGGGTCTCAGATCAGTGCCACCCAAGTTCCTAAGGCCAAAAGCATTCTTAGAAGATTCCAGACCTAAGGAGAAAGTCTGAAAACTTCTGATCCACATTGGAGTTGGGCCACCGCGGAACTCCTGAAGACAAAAACAATCCGGCCTCGACAATATAAAATCAAAAGAGAGAACCAGAAGCTTAGACGAACCAACTCTTCATACCCAAAAAGTAAACCACAAAGACACATAAAGCTCAAAAATAAAAGAAGCAGAACTAAACTTGAAGGCCCGAGTATCACACAAGAGTCAGAAACTACAAAAGAAATTCACATGTCAAAATCACAGAGAAAAAATAATAACATGAAAAACCAAAATAACATATCCCCACCAAATACCAGTAATCCTCTAGAGGAGCACAATGAGAATCCTCTAGAGACAATGCAGGACATGGATCTCAAAAGAACAATGATGAATATGATAAAAGAATTCACTGAATTTAAAGAACACACAAACAAGGTAATCATACAGCTGAAGGAAGATAGGGATAAACTTCTGAATGAATTCAGAAAAGAGCTAGAAATATTGAAGAATACTCAGGCTGAAATAAAGAACGAA
>NW_008352891.1:2400155-2401048 GCF_000622305.1 Nannospalax galili
CCTTTTTGCAGATGATATGATAATATATCTAAGGGACGCCAAAAATTCCACGCGCAAACTCCTAGAAATTATTAACACATTCAGTAAAGTGGCAGGTTACAAAATTAACCTACAAAAGTCTATAGCCTTTCTATACACCAATAACAAGCAGCCAGAGAAGAGCACAGGGAAACCCTCCCATTTACAATAGCGACAAAAAAAATAAAATGCCTTGGAATAAACCTGACCAAAGACGTTAAAGAGCTCTACAAGGAAAATTGTAACTCTTTAAAGAAAGAAATTGAGGAAGACATCAGAAAATCGAAGGACCTCCCATGCTCATGGATTGGAAGAATTAATATTGTGAAAATGACCATCTTACCAAGAGTCATATATAGATTCAATGCAATGCCAATCAAAATCCCCATGACATTTTTCACAGAATTGGAAAAATCTATCCTAAGATTCATATGGAAGCACAAGAGACCCCGGATAGCCAAAACAACCCTGAGAACTAAGAGCAATGCTGGGGGGATTACTATACCAGATTTTAAGCTCTACTACAGAGCTATAGTCAGAAAAACAATATGGTACTGGCACAAAAAAAGACCCATAGACCAATGGAACAAAACTGAAGACCCAAATATGAGTAATCGCAATTTTAGCCACCTGATATTTGACAAAGGGGCCAAGAACATCAACTGGAGGAAAGACAGCATGTTCAGCAAATGGTGCAGGCAAAACTGGATCTCCACTTGTTAAAGAATGAAATTAAACCCCTTTCTTTCACCCTGCAGAAAAGTCAATTCCAAATGGCTCAAAGACCTCAATGTAAAGCCTGAAACTCTGAAACTCTAGAAGAAAACGTTGGGAAAAACTTACAAGATATAGGTGTAGGAAAGGACTTTCTAAAC
>NW_008352891.1:2403220-2408109 GCF_000622305.1 Nannospalax galili
CAAGTATCTTCTTGAAGTCCCTCAAATTAAGGTAAAGAATAAGAACAAATCATTCTGGAAGAACGCAAAGGAAAATAGCTTTAGATACTTAAGTGACAATTGAATTTATTCTTATCATTGTTTTACTAGCTTTTGTATAATCTTCATCGCTATTATGAGATATAAAATGTATTTATCAAATCTGTAATCATTATGCCAAAAAATCTGAATTACTGTAACATTTTGTGTATTATTAAAACTGTAACTTTAATTGTAAAAAAAAAAATGTACTAGATAAAAAAAAAAAAAAGAAGTATTGTAGGCTAACTGGTCAGCTCCAGATTCAGTGAGAGACATGTCTCAAAAATAAGGTGGAGTACAACTGAGGACACACCTGACTTTGACCTCTGACTGCTGTATTCCATACAAATAAATCATTGAGATTTTATTTGTGCATGAGTGAATTCCTCTTGGTGGCTATCTGTCATTTTGTTTGCTCAGACTCCATCCTTGGTAGACCCATCTCCCTCTTGTTTGGAAAGGACTGATTCTCCCTTTTATGCTCCTCAACTACAGAATGAGGATCCTGCCTAGACTTGCCTAGTCAGAGGACTTCAGATCACCTGACTAAACTCTGATCAGAATAACTCTTGTCTGGGATTGCCTTCTTACTATTACTGGAAGATTCCCACTTCAATGAATCTTGTAAACTGACAACACATGAAACTAAATGATATCACCACCCTGCTCATCAAGGAATAAGGGAGGAGAAGCCTGAGTGGCATCATCAGGAGCCCTCATTCTAGCCATCTCTAAAGCCAAAAGAGTGTCTGAGCTGGTTGCATAACCAAGGAATTACTTTACCAAAGCTAAGTAGAAAGAATGCATTCTTAGAAAATAAAATGTGTAGTATCATAATGATATAAACCGGGAACATAATTCCTTTTTTAAAATCAACTATTAAATTCTGTACTTAATTGTATATGCATACTGAATTACTGACTTTTACTGCTGCCATGATAAAATATCCTGTCAAAAATAACTTTAAGAAGAGTTTATTTAGGATCCCATTTGAAAGTTACAGTCCATCATGATGAGGAATTCAAAGTGGTATGAGCTTGAACTAGCTGGTCAAATTGTGTTCACAGTCAGGAAGAAAAGAGATCACCCAGATAGCTTTCTCTTTTTTATTTAATCCAGGGCCCTAGCCTAGGGAAGGCTTTTGCCCACAGTCAAGGTGGGTACTTCCCACAATTAATTCAATCAACATAATCTCTCATCAGGGTGCCCAGAATCCCACCCAATCTAAATAATCTCTTATTAGTGTGCCTGGAGGCTTGTCTCCTAGGTGATTCCAGATCCTGTCAAGTTGATAATTAACACTAATCATTACACACACTTCATAGCTGACAGCACAGTAGGTCATCACAAACTACTGAGTTTTGTGACTTTCGGAGTGCTACAGCATCACTGGGCCAAGGGAGTTTTTCAGATCCTTTGCAGTCTTACAAGATCATCATCATGTATTTGGTATGTAGTTGACTGAAATATCCTTATGCAGGGGGTGGCACAGTAGCAATGTTGTCATTAAACAAGGCAACAGGGAGCTTTGCCCTCAGTTACATAGATGGTAACAAGTTTACTTTTCCGGTTATAACTCTTAAAAACCCCTGTGTAGAACACCTCTTGGTCCCATGTAAACTACCAAAGTGAAGATTCATAGCTAGAAATTCTGGGAACTAAAAGAATTTGTGTACCAAGGATGTTAGTTATAAAATTGTTTTATTGAAACAAGAGGAAAACAAAAATGTAACTCAGAAAAGAAAGAGAATTTAGGGCAATATATACTTTACTATTAAGGTACACACTAAAAAAAAATGAACTATTAGGCTTCTATTTAAAGATAAAAGCTGAGAAAGTGCTTCTGAAATTATAAAATGTCTCACATTGATATAAGAGCACCTGGTGCTTTGGGGAAAACAAACACAGAATGATTATCAAAGAGCAATTCCAGCCAAATTATTCAATTATGAAATAAAAAATCTAAAGAAAAATAGTAAGTATCTAGAAATTAACTAAGACAATACAGTTTTATTCATCTCAAGTTTTTAAATTCAAATTGGCCATCAGCCTACACACTGTACAGGGGTTGGTGTTGTTGAGTCCATGACTGGGTTCTCGTTCCTCCTGTTGGCGTTTACAGGTGCTTCATCTTTGCTGGTCTTCTTCTTCATCAGTACCGGTAAACATGAAAAGGGCTCAGGCTTATTACTGGACCTTTGCCCACATCACTGCTCACTCTCTGAGACCATGGGAGGCTACAGCTTTACATAGTGTCTATGTGTTCATAAACGTCTTTCTATCTTCATCTTTCTGTAGGTATCCGGCCACTTGGTGACATTTGCAAACTGGGAATCTAAGAATACCTGCCTACTTTATGTTTAGCTGGGAAGAATTAGCTTTGTTTTTCACACTGTTCCCAACCTGCTTGTTGGGAGTCCAGTGCTCTCAGGGAATAGCATCATCACACAAGGGTTCATTGGGGCTAGACACAGAAACAGCCCCCTCCCAGGTGCGGAGAGCCTATTCCTACAAAGTCCATTTCTAACCATTCCTCCAGTTTTATGGAAACTGCCCTTAGAATGCACTGGTGGCTAATCCATTTGCACAGGTACGGTGCCGCAGCTTGCAACCATCCTTGCTTACTAACATAACATGCAGGTGTTTACAGGGGCACCTCCCTTTTACTGCCTAAAACCTAAAAATCTATTAATAAAATAACGACTGTGAACTTGCAAAACTTTAGCTATGCCCTACATGAACTAATCCCATAATAAACTTTTCTATAACAAGGAGAATACAAAGCAAATAGTTTGTTGTGGCTTGAAAGGAACTAATTATGTAGACCAAGCTGGTCTATACCTCACAGAGATCATCTGCCTGACCCTGCCTCTCCAGTGCTGGAATTAAGGTATATGCCACCATGCTCAACTGACTGTACCAGATGTTTTGACAGTTACTCATATCTCCAGGGCTTTAACTTCTCCATCCCTAATTTGATTAAGGTCTTTATTTAAATGTCAGTTGTCAGTTCTTCCGAGAATTTATTTTTGACTAACCTATCTTAAAGTACTGTGTCCTCCATGCCTTATTTTTTTAATCTATTTTAATGGTTTTTGGAGCACTTGTCATTTTATTTGCTCCTCTAGAATGTTTCTTCACAAAATAAAATCATTTCATCTTAGGACCCATGATAGCCCTAAATAAAGTCGTCTTCCATATGTACAGAACTTTAATACATATATACTCAGTTCCTTAGGCATTAGTTAATTAAATATCCAAAAGTCAGGACTGGAGGGGTTGTTCAGTGGTTAAGAGCACTGATTGCTCTCACAGAGGACCCCAGTTCAATTCCCAGCACCCACATGGAGGCTAACAACTGTAACTCCAGTTCCAGGGGATCTGACAGCCTCTTCTGTCCTCTGAGGCACTGCATGACATGGGTGTACTTACCTACATGCAGGCAATACACACATACACATAAAATAAAAATAATAAAATATTTTTTTTTAATTTTAAAAATAAAAAATTATATATCCAAAGTCGTATTATTTACTGGAAGTGTACATTCATAGTTACCGGCACAACATTTTGGAAAATTACCTTCAAAGTGCGTTTCAGAAGTTACTTTTTGAAAGCTTGTCATTAAATGATTTTTTTCTCATTTGCATATCCATATGTCAAGACTTCATAGCTACAAAACAAAGGGCTCTAAAATCATATCTCCCAGTGATTTTCCCTTTGCTTTTCTCTGGTTACCATGAAGATGAATGTTCCTTAATTTGGTTTTGGGGCATTCACTGTATTCTTTTTTTGTTTTTAATTATTTATTTAATAACCATATAATTAGAAGAAGCATTTCATTACAACAGCATTGACATATTCAATGTCAATTTCCAGAGCTAAGATGCATCTCTTTCAAAATTGGCTGTACATTTTTAGGTTTACAGTTGAATTAATACAGTTATACAATATTGTACTCCATATAAACACTATAAGACATAAAATTTAATGAGGTTTTAAACTTTAAAAAAGATCTCCATTTCATTATTAAAATACAAAGTTTCATACAGAAAATTCATTTTTAATACAATTGACATTAAGATGCGCATGAGTTTCTAATCTCTATATGTCTGATGATTACTAGTCACAGTCAGTTACTTTCTGAGCTCCTTGGCATCTGAGCATGGATATAAAGTCATCAGGTAAATTTCAATGGTAATATTTTTCACATTTACTAATTATTAAGGAGCAAATTTTTATGCTTTGAAGAATTTTTTTAAAATTTATTTATACACCCACTTCCCAGGTAGCATCCTCCCATAGCCTCCCTCACCCTACTAGAGCCCTTATGCTCTGATATGCCTGCTACTGTCTGCTGTGTTGTCAGCACTCCCAGGCTTTCCCCACTACTTGCCCTTCTGGTGAATTGAGTTAGCCTATCTAGAGGTCTTTGTTTTAGGAGGATTAGCTGTTCCTCATCTAGCAGTAATCAGTTGTCAATATTCCTTTGGATAAGATTGGGGTCTGCTGTTCAATTTCCCAGTTCTATGCTGGGTTACTATCTGGGAATCCCTTTGGCCACCCTGGCCAACAACTCAAAAGAAGGTATCGCCTGTCTGGCATTGTTGCTTGTTATGTAGTCTTTAGCTATACATATGGACTCTTATAAAATTATACTGGCACTTTTAATCTTTGGTTATGCTTTCCTTTTGGGTGTTTAAGGCCATAGAGTTGGTGCAGATAAAACTGATTTATTTTTACTCTTAAGGTCATTTGAGGATCTGTTCCTCAGGGGTCACATGGGCTTGGGAGGAGCCCCTGGCTCCTTTCTTTTACCAGTTCCGCCT
>NW_008352891.1:2408769-2417122 GCF_000622305.1 Nannospalax galili
CTTGTGATTGAAAACAAAAAAGGAAATCATCAAAAATTTAAAAATTGATTACAGTACATAAAGCGAATCTGTGTTACTTAGTATAACAGTTGCTAGTTCTATCCATTTACCTGCAAATGTCATGATTTCATCTTTCTTTACTGTTTTGTTTTATGTGTATTAGTGCATTGCCTGCATGTATGTGAGTGCACCTGTGTCATGCAATGCTGCAGAGGTCAGAAGAGGGCTTCCGATTCCCCTGGAACTGGAGTTAAGGGCAGTTTGTAGCTGCCATGTGGGTGCTGGGAATCGAACCCAGGTTCTCTGCAAGAGCAGTCAGTGCTCTTAACTACTGAGCCATCTCTCTAGCCCCCTTTTTTAACCACTGAGTAGAACTCCATTATAGAACTCCATTATAGAACTCCAAATATGGTGTAAATGTACTATATTTTTGTTAAAAACTCATCAGTTGAGGGGTGGGGTGCTTAGTTGCTTCCATCTCTTAGCTATTGTGAAAAGGGCAACAGTAAACATGGTTGTACAAGTATCTCTGCAATAGGATGAGTTCTTTGGGTATATGCCAAGGAGTGGTATAACCAGGTCATATGGTAGGTTCATCTCTCTGTTCAGGTCTTTAGCCCATCTTTCAATTGGGTTGCTTCTTGTCTTGGTTCTCTGTTTTTTGATTTCATTATAAATTCTGGTTATTAAACCTCTGTCGAATGTGTCACCGGTGAGGATTTTCTCCCATTCTGTGGGTTTTCTGTTTGCTTCCTTGGTTGTCTCCTTTGATGTACAGAAGCTTTTTAGTTTAATGAGGTCCCCTTTGTTAATTCTTGCCCTTGTTTCCTGACCAATTGATGTCTGATTTAGACCTACACCTATATCTTGTAGGTTTTTCCCAATGTTTTCTTCTAATAGTTTCAGAGTTTCAGGCTTTACATTGAGGTCTTTGAGCCATTTGGAATTGACTTTTGTGCAGGGTGAAAGATAGGGGTTTAGTTTCATTCTTCTAGATGTGGAGATCCAGTTTTGCCAGCACTATTTGCTGAACATGCTGTCTTTCTTTTAGTTAATGTTCTTGGGCCCTTTGTCAAATATCAGGTGGCTAAAATTGCAATTACTCATATTTGGGTCTTCAATTTTGTTCCATTGGTCTATGGGTCTATTTTTGTGCCAGTACCATGTTGTTTTAACGGCTACAGCTCTGTAATACAGCTTGGAATCTGGTATAGTAATCCCCCCCAGCATTGTTCTTATTATACTTATACATATTTTCAAAATATTTCAATATTTACATTTTCCTAGGCATTTAACAGATTTTTGCATAGTCTGAATATTGTTATTTAAAGAGCATAATAGGTGAATGTGTCTTATGAAAGTAACCTCACTGTTTTTTACTAAGTACAAGAAAGTATCTTTAGAGCTATAAATATTTGTTTATTATATTTAAGATACTAATCTTCATTATATTTTAGAACATGATGTAAGGTTGGAATATAGTCTTATATGCACAATCCTGTGTTATCATCATTTATTAAATAATTCATATTTCTCCATTTGGCTTGTGATCCCTATCTAACATAAATGTTATTGATACAATTGAATGTACCATTGGGTCTGCTTTCAGGTCCTTTGCTCTGGACCAGTGAACTGAATCTCTTTTCTCTTGATAAACTATTTTGTTATTGATTCATTATAAGAATATATTATAATAGAAGTTATCCTTTTTGTTTTTTATTTTTTCTGTGCTGTGATAGAACTCTGGACCTTGTAATGCTAAGTTTATTAGATAATTTCCTCTTCACTGTGACTAAATACTTGATGGAAGCAACTTAATGAAGGAGAGATTTGTTTTGGCTGATGATTCAGAATGGCAGAGAAGGCATGGTGGCTTCTATAAAGGGAGCTTGGACTTTGGCTGGTCACATTTTGGAGAATGGGAATGAGAGAGAGAGAGAGAGAGAGAGAGAGAGAGAGAGATGAAAGACTGGCGTCTGGAGTCTGTGTCTGCCAACTCTGCCCTCCTACAAGTTCTACAACTCCCACAGCAACACCCCCACTTGGGCCAAGGATTTAAACACATGAACTGGTAGGAAATATTTCATTTTCAAAGCACAGGACTAGGCAAGTACTCTACCCCTGAGATAAATTTCCGTCCCTCAGTATTTGGAGACAGAATCTCCGCATGTAGCTGATGGCTTTGTATTCATAACTCCTCTGCACTACCCTCACAGTACTGGAAATGCAGGCATGTGCCAACTATGCTGAACCTTAATTCACTTGCCTTTCAAACTGAATTCATGACGTATTTCTCCTCATTTAAGTTAAGGTTGAAATAAACAGACAAATTTATCCATGTCTTTCAGCAACTACTTGGAATGTATATGGAGAGAGACCAGAGAGAAGTCTCACTATCTTTTCCAATTATCTTGTGTTTGGAATATAAATTGACCTAACTAAGCAGTTAATTACTGGGGGAGCCAAGCATAAGCCAAATCTTTGTTTTCTCCCATCTATTAAAAGTTCGTTTGTGATAGCACAGAGCCTTAGTGAATGAAGCTCTCTATTTAAAACTTTAATTTCAATTTAATATTTTTGAGCTTGAGATGAAGCTGTGTCACCACCTCCTGACTTTGTCTGCAGTACATGAGAGGGCATATGCTCAGCTCTTCCCTAGAGGAATAATGACCTGCAGAAAAGAGAGAAGGCATGGCTGTGTGGTCTTGGAGTCAAAATGAAAATGTTAGTAGGCTAGGCCATGTACACAAAGCTCAGGACAGTGAATTATGAATTATATAAAGTATTCTATCCTTAATAATTGTGGGTTTTATTGTTATTGTTGCTTTGTTTTGTTTTGTGTTTGTATGTATGCACGTGTGTGTGTGTATACGTGTGTGCAAGCACGTATGTGGAAACCAGAGATCAATGTCAAGTTTCATCCTCCATCCCTTTCCCCCAGATTTTTTGAGACAGGACTTCTTATTGAAACTGGAGTTCACTGAGTTAGCTAGACTGGCTGGGCAGCAAACCCCAGGATTCCTCCTGACTTTTCCTCCCTGGTGCTGAGATTACAAGCACACGGTGATTTTTATGTGGATATGGGAGATTCATGCCTGTGCAACAAGCACTTTACCAGCTGAACTGTCTCCCCACCCCTGTGATTGGATTTTCATGGTCAATGTTGTGATCAAATAAAGTTCCTCCCTCACAGCATACTTCTGCCCTTCTGGGAGATTCATAAAAGTGGCATTCAAGATTTCATGAAGTTTATATTATTTCTACAAAGGGAGGGGAAATATCATATTTCACCCTTTGAAATAAATTGGTTCCTTTAATTTCCCTTTCTGCCAGTAGTGACAGATTATTACAAATTTGATCACACCTACGCTGGACTTACTTTAAATTATAACATTGCAAAGAAAACAGAAATGCTTTCCCCTTCTCCCCAAGGGCAATTTAAGAAGACAAATCCTTGGAAGGAGTTCACTCATGTTATGCAGAAATGACAACATTTTTCAATTAAATTGCACCAATCTGTGTTTTAAAATTGTTAATAAACACAGCTATGTCTCAGAATAACATGTAACATAATGTAGGCAAAGAATACAAGACTGGAGTGGAAATGCAGATTGCTCTGAAATTAAATTGTGATAACATAGAGAAAAGAAATTATGATCCAGCGTGGCATTTATTATTCTGTTCCAGGTTGTTGATATTCATGGCATTAGATTTACTTCTTGACACGAATGCTGAGCAAATGTTGTGGAGGAAAATGAAAGCTGGGAGGAAAAACATTGAGTTATGGTTTTGCTAGGTTTCTACCTCCCCTCTGTTACGCTGCCTCTAGTATTTATTCATTTTTTTAAACTTTTCTGTAATGGGTACATTTTAGTCAGTAAGAAAAGTCTATGCCAAGCAGGAGGGAAAGCCATCAAATCACAGTTGGAAAACATCAATTCTGATGCAAAGAACACTGTGTTGACTTCATGTCTGTATAGGCTCATGTGGGGAGGTTGTTCATGTTTTGATTGGGTGAAGTCAATGTCAGAAGCTCCTAGTATTCACAGTTCTAACATCTGTCTCCCATATAATTTATTTAAATTAATTATTTTACTTTTATTATATGTGTATGAGTGTTTTGCCTGCTTGTATGCAAGTGTTCCCATGCCATTCCTGGCCCATGGAGGACAGAGGAGAGGGCAGCAGATCCCCTGGAACTAGGGCTACAGATGGTTGTTAGCTGCCATGTTGGTACTGGGAACCAAACCCAGGTCCTCTCCAAGAGCAGCCAGTGAACTTGACCACTGAGCCAGCTCTCCAACCCGTCTGCCATATCTTAAACTACCTCTTCTGCTTCAGTTCTTGGCCTCACGGTCTCATGAGTAGTGGGGACCCTCCACATTCCCATTTCTGCTTCTTCCATTGGGTACATGCTCAGGAGAGCTGTAGCTGGATCATATGATAATACTATTTCTAGGTTTTTGAGAAACCTTAGTGATTTCCATAGGGGCTTCAGTGCTTTACACACCCAGCAGCAGCACGCGTCTCCTTTTCCCCACATCCACAACAGCATTTGTTGCCACATGTGTTCTTTATTGTCATTCTAAATTTGAGATGGAATATCAGAGTAGTTTGGGGCGGCGTTTCCCTGATTGCTAAGGATGTTGAACACTTTTAAAGGTGTTTACTAGTCACTTGTGTTTCTTGTTTTGTGTGTTCCCCAGGGGTCCTGGTTCCTCCAAGGGGTGGGGCCTGTTGCAGAGAATTGACGCGGAGAGTTAGCCGTGGAAAGAGGGGCTTGTGGTGCCATCTTGGGATGGAAGCCACGGGCATGGGGAATGCAGCAGCGGGCATGGAGCGAAAGATGGCCCCAGTGTCTCACCTGCATGGACGCGAGAGGGGGATTTACCAACCTAGGGCAAGACTGCAGGCCGAAGATGCATGGGTGAAAGTTAACAGAGACTATGGGCTGGCCCGGGAGCGGTCTAGATTGGCAGGCTCTGTGCCATGGTGCAAGAGTGCTTGTCTCCTTGTAAATTCTCCCATTTACTCCCTCACTACCCAAGGGCATAAACCATAATAACAACATAAAAATATATTATATGGTTTGTCTGATCGCTCAAGAGACCCCCAAGAGAACTCTGGTGACACTTTGAGAGTCCTCATTCTACTTTCAAATAATTTTATACTCTTCACCCTAAACCGCCTAGCAATTTCTACCTCCTATTCTCATGACTCTTCCCTCTGAAGAGGTAACCCTAATTGTCAATAGGAAATTTGGATGCCAGCCATTCTGGCAAATTCCATGATGAATAGGAGTGCAGAGTGTGGCAACTGGGGTACCCTTTATGTGGGTCTATCTAAAAGACCCCCAAAGTGTGTAACTGTTAGCTATAGAGAGAAAACCAATCCTTGATTGGTGCCTGGGAGGAGATGTGAAGGACAAGTAAAGGCAAGAGTAGCAAGGCACAAGTTCTAGGCAGAAAACAGAAGTCAGAATCAAAACCCTCTAGAGTTTCTTCATGAGGGCTTCCAGAGCATCCATGTATTGGGTTACTTTATTTTCTTTTGGCTGCCACAGCTGGATTCAAAATCTGCTTTTCAGGCATTTTGATAATTACTGGAGTGGCTAGATTCACAGTGTGAGTGCCCTCCCAAATGGCTTCTAGATAGGGAGAGAGAAGATATTTAGACATCATTTAGTTTTTGATAAGAACAATAGCAAGTTTGTCTTTTTTAGCTGCAGGTAGGCACTTCAGTTTTAAATTAGGCCAAGATTTGAATTTTTTCACCTAAATAGCACTTTTTATCATGGAGAAATTTTTAGTGAGAATCTTAAATAAAATCACATATGAATTTATTAGCCTAATGTCTGGGACATACAATTTCTCATACTCAAAAAAAAGAGTAAGAAAAAAAAAATAGCAAAAACATGTCAACTCCCTGCCATTGGATGTGTGGCTTTCAAGGTGCAAAAGGTGATACGTAGATGAGATGACTGGAGGAGAATCGTCCCCTATAATTCTGCTCAAGGACGGACCCCACGTGTTGCACTAACAACATACCAAACAAGACGTTCCTGCTGGTGCAATAGTAGAACATCTAGTGTATATACAATCAGCAAATTTTTTATTGGATATAATGTCCCTCTTGGGATGGAACACACATCTAGTATTGTAGACCAGTCCAAACCCCTGTGGCAGGGATGAATATAGGCCCCAATGGGAAGCCACTTCGATTGTTTTGTTAGGTGGATATGATGGACCTGCTAAAGTACTGTCCAAGCATTTGTGTTTATATAGGTTAAGTTATTATAGTAGTCACTGTTTAGATGTTCTTTCATCTTCCTGTTTGTGCTCTTATAATAGATGGAATCCCACTGAAATGGGCCAACAGCCCATGGAAAATTGATGATGCAGAGACGGAAAAGTTCAGTGCCTTTCCACAGTATGAGAAAGCGCATTCCACACAGTGGGGGAGGGGGATCAATTACCCCTCCCACCCAATCAGCCTTAGCTGCATGTGGGGGAGGGGCTGAGGATATATAAGCTGAGGATACCAGGTGGCACCTCTCTCATCATTTTCTGCGGCTGTTGGGAAGTCACAGGCTCTATATTTGAGTGTGGACTTTCCAGTGCATCCATAAATGGGGGGTGCCCACACCTCTGTAAATAAACCCCTACCTTGTATAAAAAAGAAGATGATAGGTGTTTGGATAAATAGATGAAAGGGATCTGACTAGACTACAAGTGGGTGACCTTGCACTAGGGAATGTCTGGGGATACTGACGACACAGTGGGCCTTAAAACCCAGGACAGAGTATGTGGGTTCCAGTGGGGGATTATGGGAGGGTGCTGGTGGGGATTGGGTTATAAAGAGGATTCATATTGTTGAGATATTCTGTATGAAATACAACAAAATTTAATAAAAACAAATTTTTTAAAATGTGTTGATTAATTTGTGGTTATACTTTCCTTTTGCGTATTTAAGACCATGTAGTTGGTCCAAATTAACCAAGTTATTTGTTGTTGTTGTTTTCATTACATCAGCATTGACATATTCAATAACAATTTTCTGAGCTAGGCTGCATCTCTTACAAAATTGGCTGTACATTTTTAGGTTATTTGTTTTTTTTAAGGTCAGTTGAGGATATAATCCTCAGGAGTTACTCAGACTTGGGGGGAGCCCCTGGCTTCTTTGGATTTTCTTTTAGCAGTTCCATCTATGTGAGGATAACTCAGAAGGTCCTGCTCAACCGTGGCTTTACTTGAAAGCATGGAGGAAACATCCCTCTATGTTTACCCTCCTCTTTGTAGACTGGACACTGGTCTGAGGCCCTCTAGTGGGGTCTCCACAACCTTCCTGAATAAAAGGACAAGTGAATCCCCACAGATACGGGACATTTTGAGAGATGCCCCATAGTCTCCTGGGACTTAGTCAACCTTGGAGGCAAAAAACAAAAATTGTCCTTTTAAGTCCTTTGATCAGATTACTATAGGCCTTTAAGTATGGTTATTAAACACTAGTTGGGTACTTTTAATTACTGTGTCATATGTAGATAAAGCTTGAGCAAAATCCCCAAAATTTTGAATGTATTTTGATTAGACATAGATTTTATTTTTAAGTTAATCTTTAAAAGAATTAATTTCAGTAGCATTTTAACTGAACTTTAACCTTAGAAGTTTTAAGATTACTTTAACAGATTTAATATATATGGGCTATCCAGATAATATAGGAAGAATGGGCCTAAGTCAGAAAAAAAAAAAAGAGAGATTTAATAATATACGTTAAGTAGCACAGCCCAGGAAAGGAACTAAAAATAATCCTTTAGGTTTGTTTCAGATGAGTGTTGTTGTATTATGAATAAAAGTAGTTTCCTCCATTTTCCACCCCTCCCCCCCATAACCTGATTACAGTTTTCAGAAAAAAGTAACATATCACATACCTGTAGACAGGAAATAAGTTGATTAGGATTCAGACCAAGTACACTGAAACTGTTTCTTCTGGACTGTCACATCTTGCATAATACAGAGAAACACAAAGGACATTTTTAGTACCTACAGGTAACCCCAATTGGTGTCTGTATCCATTAATTTAAGACTGTAACTAAGTGTGCAGTACAAGCCAGAGGAGTGAACTGAGAATTATGGCTGTAACAGTAATTATTAGAATAATAACTCTGTATCTCTGTATACCAGCTCAGTCCTTTAATAAACTTTCTCAAAAGTTCTCATTATCCCTTCTATTCTGGAAATATCCAGCCGACTTAATCTTCATGTGTATGTCTTTCCTTAATAAAATACTTCTATTTTACATCCTTTACCAAACTTTAAACGTTTTTATTTCCTTTATTGATACTATGAGACATAAC
>NW_008352891.1:2417458-2447171 GCF_000622305.1 Nannospalax galili
ACAATGATAATAAACTTTGAGATGTCTTTGTAAGCCCTGAAGCAGGTTTTAAATGACCAATTTATTTTAAGTGTTTAGAGGTGTTTTCACATAGGCTTGGCAAAGATATGAACCTTGACAAGCCTGTTTGCTGGCTTTAAAGAGGCAGTAGTAGTAAAATGTTTATTTTATATAAAACATATCTTAAAACACAGAGATAAATTGCATCCTGGAGCAGAAGTAATCATGATTTATATTTAACTTACATTTTTTATCAGTAGGAACCGTGTTGTAATTTAAGAATTTTAGCTCACATGAGAACTTACTTATGTCAATTTTATAGAAAGAAAATTATTATTATTTTAAAATTATTGTTTCTTCAGTAGTAGTGACAAGTTTACATATTCACGAGAGTCCTACAAAACATATACTGTGGTTAGGCACAGTGCTATGACAAACTAGTTTCAAAAGGACAAAACCTTGACATCTTGGTAAAAAATTCTGATTAGAATAAATGTGATTCTGAAATTTAAAACAAACTAATAACATTTAAAATCTTTCACAGTTTACACAGTACTATGAATGTCTAGTTGTGGAACACAGTTTTTAATTGTAAATTAAAATATGAACATCAAAAGTTATTCATTTTAGTGTTGACCTCAGTTTTGATCTTATTTTATAGGGTTATTTCCATAACAAAAGTTGCACTAAATGTCCATTAATGATCTGATTGGTCTGAATATTTCATAAGTATATATAAAAGAAATTCTTAAAAGCCAACAATACTTCACATATATATGTAAATGTTTACATACATGAAGTATTGTTGGATTTTAATATGTAAATATATTAAATATATTAATGTAATATACATACATGTAAATATATACATATATTTATATGTGTATGTGTGGGTGTGTGAATCTCTTCTCAGAAATAGCTATACTGAGCAGAGTCATACAGTAAAGGGCAAACATAAGTGCTTCAGCTGA
This sequence comes from Nannospalax galili, assembly GCF_000622305.1. Taxonomy (NCBI): domain Eukaryota; kingdom Metazoa; phylum Chordata; class Mammalia; order Rodentia; family Spalacidae; genus Nannospalax; species Nannospalax galili. The sequence goes on from NW_008352891.1 coordinate 2,418,430, forward strand.
AGAAAGCATTTTCAGAAGCGTCATTTACATTCCAATATTGGAAAAATTCCCAAATGGGTTTCAAACTCAACAGATGATGGATAACAAAAATTATACATTTCATTTGTGCTTAAAGTTAACCATAACCAAAAGCTGCAGTATGATTAAAACAAGCTAATGCTTGAAATGTTTTAATTAAATACAATTTAATTAGAGGGTAAAGAATGGGATGATAAGTAGCATTCAGTCTCAATAAGGCAATACAAAACTGATCCATTATTAAGGCCATATAATTTTAAAAGTTTCCTTAAACAACCAGCTCAGATACTGTTTTGTTAAGACCGATAAATGGCTAAAAATTTTATGATGTACTATTGCAAGTTGCAGAGCCACATTATCTTGGGCCAATTTTTAGTGGGCCTACTTAACCCAATAGTTTTATGACCCTCAGGTCAATCATTTGGAAGGGACACACAAAGTTTCCATCTTCCCCAAAGGTAAGAATGTCATCAGACAGTGTCTGAGGTTATAAAATGTGTCTTGATTTATACATATATATATTTAATTTTATAATGAGGCTTTTTGCTACTGTAACATTCCCCCCTCTAAAGAGGTAACCTTAAAATCTTTTAGGGATTATATAAGAGCTCCCAAATACTTGACATTTTTGGCCTTTGGAACAGAGCATATTGCTAAGAGGCCCAAGGACGTTTTGACTTTTAGCCAAAAAACTGCCTACTTTGGGTGGGTAGGGGGGCATCTTTTTACCCTAACTGCTTAGCCAATTCCTACCTCCTAATCTTATCACACCATCCTCTGAAGGGGTTACAAAATCTGGACACAGACCACTCTGGCTTCTTCTATGCTGAACAGAGACATAGAGTGAGATAATTAGGGTACACCTTCAGTGGGTCTATCTAAAAGACTCCTAAATTGTGTAATTCTTACCTGTAGGAAGAAAGGAAAGTCCTTGACTGGTGAATAGGAGATGGGAGGAGAAGTAAAGGCAAGAGTAGTTAGCATTACAAGTTCTAGACAGGGAACCAGCAAAAAGTCACAACAGGGCAAATTTCAAATGTTCCTATGAGAGTCCATTGTAAAAAGCAAACAAGGGAAGAATTGCAAGAAGATTGAGCCACATAAACTAGCATTGTTTTTACGTTTTAACATTAGTTGGGGCTTTTATGAACTGTAACTGTCCTAAGGGCAAAAAGGACTGTGGAGAAGGTTTTGGGTGGAGCCACAGAGACTCCACCCAAGATTTGCAATCAGTGGATTGCAGACAGAGCAGGGCTCACAAAAGCCACAGAGAGAAGTGGGGGTGGGGGGCAGATAACGAAACACAAAAACCCTTACCAGCAGCCAGAAGGCAGAACAGGCTTTAGAACCAGGGCCAAGGTGTGGGCCACCCAGAGAAACCCCAGAGTTGCACAGGGCAACTGGGGATGGCGCCACACATGGTAGGAATTTGCAGAGGGAAGGGGCAGATAGAAGGAGTTTGCAGACAGAAGGAGCCAGAATTTAGCCAGAGAAACAAAGAGGAAAGGCAGGAACAGGAGTAAAAAGTTTTGCTGGTAAAACCTCCCAGTGTTTCCATGACTAGAAAAGCAAAAGTAGGAATTTTAAAGGAAAGCGGAAAAAGGATTCTGTCCACTGAGACGAATTTGATAAGCAGAGCAGAAGTTACAGAGAGAGGGCTAGCTGGGAGGGTGAAGAGGTCTTGACTGTGGAGAACCCTGGACCCCTCTCCATTTTGATTTATGAGGTTATTTAAAACAGTTAAAATATCAAAATTGGAAGTTCTGAATTCGAATTTGGGTCAGTGGTGGCAGTTATCCAGTGTAATGTGACTGGTCTGAAGGTCTAATAGAATTTTTTGTTTGTTTTGGTTTTGTTTTTAGATTAGCACAAAAAAAAAACTAAAGGTGTGTCCTTTGCAATGGACAATTTGAATCTCATGATGGGTTTTGGAGAATCAGACCCCACTCCCTGAGGCATCCCTCAGGGTTCGAACTGACCAGAAATGGGCCTAACATGTGTGGTGGGGGCTGTCCCTTTCCTCATAGATTTCAGGTGGTCCAGATCAAGGGCTCAATGGGAGGTTCCTGGAGCTTTGTTGAGCTTTGTCTCATCAGGTTTCCTCAAACACATGGAAAACAAGCAGATCCCCTGGAGATCTGATCTGTGGTGATCCCAGTCAGGCCGCAGTGCATTACTTTGTCTGGTGGCAGGTGTGAAGCAAAGGCAAATGCAGAGCGGCCTCTTGTCTGAAGGTGTGGCAAGGTCTCAGAAAAAGGGGAGAACAGAAAGTGGAAGGAAAAAGTGAAAGACTTCTGGTCCTCTCTCAGGAGCCAGACCTGGGTTTACAACAGAACAGAGAACAGTAGAAAAGGCAAGGAGGTCCCAGGAGGAGTCCTAGACTGCCAGCAGGGGCCCCAATATCTTCCAGTTTGGGGGCACAGAATACAGGCATAGGAGAGGAAGAAAGAGACCATATCAGACCTCAGACAGGACTATGTTTATTCAAACGGCACAGGAAGGACCCGCAGGCTTCCTGCATAATGGAAGCCCTTGTACTTTGAATCATGAGAGTTAGAGATCATATAGGGACTAGCATGAGGAAATTGGTGCAGCTTCAGGGTTCTACCTGTCGTGGCTCAACATCCCCGCCCGTTAATCAAGTAGGACAGGCTGTCTTGAGTAACAGCCTGTCTCCAACAGTTCCCCTGAGTTCTGGGAGTGGCCAGTCCTGGTGTGATTTGTCCATAAGTTTAAGAGCAGTCTCAGAGTCAGATAAGATCAGCAGCGGTTCTCAGAGGTAGCTAAGATCTATTGCAGCTTCAGAGGACTTCTGGTTCTCTATCAAGAGGGATTCTGTTTCTCTAGCCCAGTGTGAGTACCCTGGTGGAAGGGCTTAGGTTTTCACAAGATTACAGATAACTTTTTAATATTTTCAACTTGAAATTTTACATGTAGAGAGGAACCCTTCCTCATTCCTGCCCCGCATTTTGATTTGTCTACTGGCCCTTCATCCTTCAAGATTTAGTTGACTAATTCTATTTTGCTAACACACCAGAAAGCATCCATTCAGAGTGAAAGAGAGGTGGGTCTCTCCAAACCATCTTTATGTGTGAAACTTACAAAATTTAACATTTAATATATATATAGATAGATAGAGATATATTGTTTTTTAAACCTATGAATTTGGTTTCTGCATTTATTTTGAAAGTTCTGAATGAAGGCTCAGTTCACATTTCTTTTATTATTTTCCACACAACACACAAAAATACTTAACATATAATATTTTCACAAATTAATACAGGATACTTTGAGAATGCTATTAGTAGCAATAACATCCACTCCTGAGAATCTTCTCTATTTCATTCTTCTAAGAGAATTTCAATGGACCATAAATAGATTATTTTCTATGATAAAGGCAGCATGATTATATTTGTTTTCTCAATCATAATGAACATCTTGGCATTTCTTGTTAGCAAGCACATCCTGCTTTTCCATAAGATTATATTCATTTTATTATGTCCTTTATTTTAGTTCATTCAAAGTTTTCCCTGAAAATCAACGAAATAAAATTTTGCTATTGTCACTTGCTTTTACGAAAAGCAGTAGAATGAGGGCAGATCAACTTACAATTCTCATCAAGAACTAAGAGTCTAAGAGTGACTCTAGAGAAACCGACCAAGCTCCAGTGGATGAACTCAAACAGAGGAGCATTTGAGGACACAAAGTTGACACAATAGGCCTTAAAATATATGACAGAATGCATGAAATATGGTGAGAGGGCTATGGGGGTGTGGATAGAGGAGGGTGTCAAAATAAAATTCAGATGTATTGTATGGGGGCTGGAGAGATGGCTCAGTGGTTAAGGGCACTGACCGCTCTTGCAGTGGACCCGGGTTCAATTCCCAGCACCCACATGACAGCTACGAACCGTCCTTAACTCCAGTTCCAGGGGGATCCGAAACCCTCTTCTGACCTTCGTGGCATTGCATGACATGGGTGCACTCACATACATGCAGGCAATACACTTACACACATAAAATAAAAATAAAAACAAAAAGATGTATGATATGCACAGTCAATAAAATACATGTTGCAAGAAAAGAATTATGAGTAAACTCATTAATATGAGAAAGCCAAGAGAACTTAAAAAGTATTTGTAGAAATTTATATTAGAAGAATAATAGATTTTAGCATTATAAAAATATTAGATATGGTGGTACATACCTTTAACACCAGCACGAAATCCCAATAGGCAGGGGCAGGCAGATCTCTGTGAAATAGAGGCCAGCCTGGTCTGCATAGTGAGTTTTAGGTCAGCTGGGGCTACAGGGAAACCCTGTCTCAAAAAAAAAACCAAAAAACAAAAAACATAGAAATCAGATCATTACCTATGAATTAAAGCATTGTGAAACTGTGTCCTGCCAGCTGTTCTGGCAGAATATACAATAACATTGTAGTCACTTCTACTGAAACAATATTTTACTGATTTGTTCTTTCTAGTTTCTCTGTCTTTTGTACTTCTGTTGAAACATAAGAGCTTTCTGAATTTTGGCTGAATTAGCTGAAGAAGATTCACTGTATTTATTTTTAATTTATTTTTGTTTTATGTATATGAATGTTTTTCTTCATATACAGGCAGCATGTGAATGCCTGGTGCTCAAAGAGGCCCGAAGAGGGTGTTGGATCCCCTGAAACTGGAGTTACAGTCAGTTGCAAACCACCATTTGGGTACTGGGAATCAAAACAGGTTCTCTGTAAGAGCAGTAAATGATGTGAAATCTCTGAGGAATCTTTCAATATCTCAAAAATTCACATAAAATATGATTTTTATGACATCTGTTCTAAACAGCAGGGGAATATTAAGAACTAAATAGTGGTCCTTGCTCTATGGGACCTTTAATCAGTAAACAGAACTTGCAGTCTGAATATCTGGGCCCTGGTCCTGAGCTATGCTATCTCTTTCATAAGAAGAGACACATGTGCCCTGGTAAGGATACTTTCAGACTCTTCCCATGTGCAGTGGGAAAATATTTAGTCTTAAATGTCTTCTGGTAACATGGGTGAGGAGTTTGGGGTCATTGACACCTCTTAGCTGCTCATCAAATGCATCTAATGGTTCATTGTCTGATGCTGAGGAGGCCATGCATAAAGAATATGCAGCAGAAAGATGCTCCAAGCTTATATATTTTTGAGACCTCCTTTATAGTTTACTCTTGAAGTTCTAAATACTTTCTTTGGAATTAAAAAGAGATCTAAAAGATTTGTATATGTATATCAATCAGCTTATTAAACTAAAAATCCCCAAACTCATGGGCTCTTGTAAAATGTGAAAAATAAAAAGTCAGAAATTGAATATACCTCAACACTAATCAGATTCCACTGAGGGGTCTGTGCCTCACACTTCAATATGGATGCAATTAAGTGAGGACTGTTCAGATGTGCAGCCAGGAGTGTGATGGTCTTGAAAAGCACTTTGTGAGGACTAACAAGTTAGCTAAATGAGAGAAAACTCGGGAAAAGAACTCATGACACGCTCAATGGCAATATAGGTATTTGCATTTTCTACCTGTTTTATCATATACTAAACACTGCAATAAATTATTTAGTCCCCCAGTCTGTACCCATTACATTTTATAGACCACAATTAGATCACAGACATTCAAAACGAAGGCTTTCTGCCAATTCATTCCAGTATGAAGTGAGATTTACTGTTTCTAAGTATCATTTCTGTGGCTAATCCAGGTTTAAATTATTGCTGTTACAAATTTCTAGTCTATCTTGAATACAAGAAAATTATCGTCATTATTATTATTATTATTATTATTACTATAAATATAGCTGTCCTTAGCCTTTCTGGTGTTAAAAATGATGCTATGGGTGAAAGACAAAGGCATCTATGGGCAAGGGTATCTATGTGGAAAAAAATGTGTGAAAAATCAGAGAATAATTGAAGAATGAGAATGTCAAACCAACCAGATTTTAAATTGTCTATAAATCACAAACTAGCAATTGCTAAATATTCAAAAAGGAGAAAATGTATTTAGGTACATACACAAAGACGACCCACATTCATTAACAGCGAACCAAGGAAACTAGGTTACAGAAACAGTTCGTGAAAACACCGCAGCCCGAGTCATGTTTGAACAGTGTGCTTGAAGGAATCATTTACCCAAAGCTTATATTCAAAGAACGCAGAGTGAGACCTGAAATCCAGGTTCTGCTGTTGTAACACTATGTGGTACTTCACAAATCCATTGCTATGTTGTCAGATGTTCCTCCCAGATGAACAGGTTAGGGGTGTAATGATTCATAGGAAGCATAATAAGAACCATGCACATGACCTAAAACAGCCCCAGATGCCTGTTGAAACCAAGGGCACAGTTGCATTTGGCTTTTGTATTATATTTTGTGCTGCTCACTCATCTTTGCCTTTTATTCATTCTCAGATAATTAAAAATGTGAAGTTATCAGTGATTCTTTAATGTATGTTCTGACTGTTAGTCCTTTGTGGTAGCTAGAACAGAAATCCTAGATTATATAGTGCATATATGTCACATGCTCTGAAAAACGAAGAGGCAAAATAGAAGGAGAGGTGGAGAGAGGGAGAGAGAGAGAGAGAGGAGAGAGAGATCTCACTCAGAGTGTTGAAGTTTGGGAAGCTGCAGGGTCCAATGTCAAAGGCCAAGCTGATTTGGCATCAAACCAATGCCAGTTTCTTGTTCATAGCCAGTGCCACCTTGTCACCTTGCTGTGTTCTTACATGGAACAAGGTAGAAGGAAGCCCTCTGAGGTCCTTTTCATAGAGCATTAATTCCATTCAAAACTCTACCATGAACACACTGGGGATTAGATTTCAAGGAAGCCCTCTGAGGTCTTTTTCATAGAGCATTAATTCCATTCAAACTCTACCATGAACACACTGGGGATTAGAGTTCACCACCAGCACTTCTGAGAGAACAAACCTTCTTTCTGTAGCACTTCAGTGAAGTTTTCATTGTGATATAGATTACCCTTTTACATGTGACTTCATGACAGTCTTTACTAGCTGAGACATGCATGTTTTTGAAGTTAAGGGCAATTTTCCACATCCCACAGGCATTCTGCTCTTGAGCTCATCGCTAGGACCATACGAAGCTCCCAAAAGATGTTGGACTTGCCTGGGCTTCAGTTCTGGGTCCAAAGCACATTAGTTGTAAGAATCGGACAAATGGTCTTCAACTTTCTGTATCTAATCTTCATAAATAAAATGAAAACCACTACATCTCTCTCCAGTCACTGTAAGATATAGAACTAATGTAATCCACAATAACATTTCAGTGGATGTAGCTCTTTCTTCCACCTTTCTTTCCCTCAGAGGTTGTAAACACCTGGAAGGCAGAGCTCGGTGTGTCACTGTCAGGGCACGAGCACAAGGTAAGCTCCACCTGTGTTCTGTAACCAAGCAAGAAGACAAATGACTCTTTCAAGGAGTTTGGAAAGTGTATAAAGCATTTGCCACATCTCAAAGAATAAGTCCTCATGACCATTGGTTTTCATCTCTTTGAATGTAAAAGAATAAAAACATCAAAACATAATATTACATTTAAATACATGTATTCAGAAAATGTGTTGAACCACTCCTTTTTCTATATGAAAATACTGAAGGGAGTAATTTTACTTATTTAAGCACTTCAAGGAGACCTATCTGGCTTCCTGATTGTCCTACAGCCCAGAGGAGCTTGCTGTTTCCAGAGTAACATGCAAGCTCATCTTTAATGGAAAATAAATCTTTGAATCCTAACTTGCCATTTCTACTCTCAAACGGCAAACCCTGGTATCCACTTGCAGTGGTCACAAGTGGCTGAGGTCTCATAGCTTGTGAAAAGACACTGTCATTTTTTTTTTTGCATTTCCTCCTAAATATTACAAAGACGTTCTTATTTTACTAGGCTTATTTTTCTATGGATATGTTTTCCTCTCCCTTACTAGTTGGATAAAATAAAACATGCACATAAAACATGGATGAAACAATCATCTGTTTTCATGAAAACTGCCAGAAATGGCATCAATGACACATCTTACATTTGTTATGTCTGATTTTCCCTCATAGGGGCCCATGGTTCTATTTTTACCGAAGAAGAATTAAGACCACGCCCAGTCTCTGAAGTATATGTATTTTCATTTCAGTGTCTTAATGAAAGAAAAGAGTACAGCAGTGACCAATAAAGGCAGCAGAATACTTCTTGTGGGTACCTTCACATGGTTCCACTGTGGATTTTTGTTGGTTCCTCGGAACAAACTCAACCTTTGCCACAGAATAGGAACTGCATCCCTCAGCACTAGGACACAAATTGGCACTCAACATACAGCTGCTTGTGTTCTTCTATGACTGGGAGATCCAGTTCCTTCACCAAGCATGGTCATTAGCAGAGGAGACACTGGTAAGAAACTATCAAGTGGGAAAGACTGTAGCATCATAACTTGATGTGGCTGGGCATGATGGTAACCTGAAGTCATTTAAGAGGGAAACTATTTTCAACTCTAATGCATCTCCCATTTCAGTGTGCAGACAGCATTCTTGAACTATCGCTGGAAATACAATCATGTAATGTTATGATATATTATATCTGTGTGTAAGTAAGAGCTGATAAAATCAGTAGTATATTGAAATACAGAAGGTCCCTAGTTGAAGTCGGTCTGATTTGCAAGTTTTCAACTGTACTATGGTGCTACACAAACATCACTGAAGAACAGTGGTTGTATAAATTAAGTATAATGGCAATATCTGGAGCTGGGGAGATGGCTCAGTGGTTAAGAGAACTGACTGTTTTTGCAGAAGACCTGGCTTCAATTCCCAGTGCCCACATGGTGGCTAACAGCTATCTGTAACTCCAGTTCCAGAGGATTTGATGCCCTATTCTGACTTCCATGGGCATTGCACAACATGGGTGCACCTATCTACATGCAAGCAATACATTTATACACACAAAATAAAAATAATAAAATATATTAAACTGCAATGGCAACATTGGTTATTATCTCCCAGCACTTTCTTATTTTACTATTATTTAATAGATATTTCTTCCATATATGATAAACTTACCATAAATAGAAGTTATTTTTAGGTTGAGAATGTGTTTGCTATACCTAATACCAGACACATAGGTTATCTTATGCTACCTTAACCCTGCTCATTAATCTATATTTAATGAGCTTCCAGCCAGGAGAAAGATACAGTACAAGGCCTATGTTAGAATAAAGCATTGAGCATCCATAATGTATTCCTTACCTGTATCAAAAACTGCTAGTAATACACTAAAAAAAATGATAGTAGTAGTAAACCCTGTCTCAAAAAGCCAAAAAAAAAAAATGATAGTAGATCAGCAAAGTAAAGTTGTTCTTCCACAGATCCTGAGCTTGACCGGCAGCAGAATTTTAGTGCTGCTCACCAACATTCCAAGAGTATCGCAATTAAAAGTATGACTTTATGAATTTTGTCTTTTTTTTCCCCTGAATTTCTATGGTTTTTACGGCAACATGAAATTGAGAACTCCTAATTCTAACCATTGTAAGTTGGTAAATATCTATACATACAAAGAGTTCAATAGAAACTTTCAGTACCACTGTCGGAAATTATTAATAGTTATATTACATACGTAGTTACATATGTACCTAGTTATCATATTACTAACCGTTAGAGAATTACTGTGCAGGATAAAGATGGACGTGATGAAAAATATAACTAACCGAGTCTGTCATGAGTGACCTTGAATCCGTATGTATTTGAGAGAATTTCAAGTTAAAATCTCTGCATCTGTAACACTGAAGGAATGGGCTGTACATTTTAGTTTTAGTATGCATAAAACTGGTAAATGAAAGATCAATAGAAGTTGGCATTGGATTTTGGATAAGGAAAGTCTGGATGTTACATGGGATCCAACACTACTAAATTCTTCAATTCACAATTAAAATTGAACTTCTCAATACTGAGTTTTAAAAATTCTGTGCTTCAGATTATAGAGTTTGACTCAATAGCCTTAACATATATGACAGAATGCATGAAATTTTGTGGGGGGAAGGTGGTTACATGGATTTTGGATGGGGGAGAGAGTCTAAATGTGAATTAAGATTCATTGTGTGAAATGCACAAAAATTCAACAAAAATTTACATTAAGAAAAACTAAGCCTCAAAATTAAGTATTAATGTAGAGGCATGCATGTGTGTGCACACATGTGTTTGAAAAACAGTATTTTTCTTTTGATACAAATATTACAACCTTTTTTATATTCGTTATTGTGGTACATGTACATGACTTTATTTCTTTCTCCCTCACTCTAATTTTTAGTTCAATTATATCATTTTATAAATAAAAAGAAATTATGGAGTCAGAGTCCCTAGTCCTGCTTCATTCCAATTTCTTGGATGATTTCCCTCTCTCACACTCTTTCTCCCTCCATAACCCCCTCAAATATTATAACTATGGAAGAGTAAAATCAATGGTCTTTAAAAAAAGTAGTTTATATATCTCCATCTTGGTGACATGAAGGAAGCAGTGCAGTGTGTGCAGGAGCTGCCTTCACCCTCCTTGCTCTTCATCTTTGTGCGGCCTGGCATCCAGTCCACACTGGAGCATAACACCATTGCTCGTGAGCATGTGGGGTGACTGCTGTACCAGCTGCTCTGTGTTGGGCACCTCTCTACTAAGCAGCACTACCAAACACGGTAATTGTCAGAGGACATGAAAATTGACATTCCCCACGTTTGGCTTTACCTTGCAGAACTAACACCCATTCTGCAGGAAGATGGGTGCCCATGGGAGAGCTCTTCAGGGAGATTAGGAAGCCTCTGAGCCCTGTGGGTAAAGCTGCTTCTCTGTTGCTGGAGATCCTAGGTCACCTGTGAAAAAACATGAGTCCCCCAAAGGTTGGAATGCTGTGGTGAGAAGCTGGACTGAGCTGGAAGGAATGTCTACCTGAAGGTAGACACTGGATCATTTGTTGCTGAGCAGAAGGTGGCGTATACCTTGGAAGAGGGCTCTGAGGCTCCTGGCCAGAGGACCCTTGCCTTTGAGGATCTGCACAGGCATCTGGAAAAGCTGCTGAAGGAGGACAGCAGTGACCAGCGGTGTTCGACTGCATAGAGGCCAATTTGAATGAGCAACAGATAGCATCCAATACATTAGTTCGAGCCCTCATGACAACTGTCTGTTATTCTGCACTTGTCTTTGAGACTCCTCTCGGAGTGGATGTTGCAGTGCTGAAAGCCCGAGAGAGGCTGCTACAGAAATACCTGTGTGAAGAGCAGGAGGAGCTACGAGCCCTCTATGCCGTCCAGGCCCTTGTAATGACCTTAGTACAGCCTGCCATCCTACTTCGGATGTTCTTTGATGCGCTGTACGATGAGGACGTGGTGAAAGAAGACGCTTTCTACAGCTGGGAGAGCAGCAAGGACCCTGCTGAGCAGCAGAGCAAAGGTGTGGCCCTTAAGTCTGTTACAGCCTTCTTCAATAAAGTGGCTGATGAGGCGGAATGGTTTGGGGCTGCCTGGGGCCCCTCTCCAGGATGCTGCCAGGTGTCCCTCTCCTCCCCATGGGGCACAGAGATATATATAAAGCCTTGAACTTCGGCGTGTCTTGGGAAAGGGGAGGGGGAGCACTACCGCCTTCCCCTATAAGGTCCTTTTTTTATTTTCTGAAATCACTCTTAGGACTACCGTCCTCACTGCTGGGGGCATATGCCCAGCCCCTGCACCACCCCTGCTGCTGCCTGGGCAGGGTAAAGAGGGTGGGGCAGGTGCCTGTAATTATTAAGCATGAATTCAATTTTAAAAGAGTAGTTTATATATATATATATATATATATAATCACATTACATATATATAAAACGATATATCACGATAACATATATATATATTCAAAAAAAGTAGCGAAGATGTTTTTAAAAAAGTTTTCAGTAGCAGAGGGAACTATATAAAAATGGTAAAGAGGCTCTTTTCTCTGAACACTGAGTAAAAATAAATGCATATGGCCATCACTATGTGAACAGAGCACCATTCTGTGGATAGAAAATATTCACAACCCAAGGAGATGATTGGCAGAGATGCATCTATGTACAGAGCAGAGTGAGAGACTCTATACAGATATGTTAGACCTCAGAAACTATTGTTTTGGGAAAAAAGGCACTTTTGCAATAAAGCCATTCAGAAACCATTTCCCATTGGATGTTGATATCTATCAGCAGGAAAAGGAATGTGAGCTAGGAATCTGAAGAAGGTTGGACTTGTGACTAGAGATGGCGACGAGCCACTCCACTCCATGCATAAGGACAGAAAATGGAAGAGAATTTTTGAAAGCATTTGGCAAAAGTGAAGTGTTTACAAAGGGAAGGTGTAGAAGAGATGGGTGAGACTTTCTTGTCTGTGTTGGACACACTGACTCTTCTGTATTTAGTACTTACAGATGCTTGTATTTTATTTTTATTTGCAGTGTAGTTTAACTCATATTCTAAATTATCTAAAATGTCAAGAAAAAAGTCATAAGCAAATTGGGACCTGTCTTATAAGCCATGAGTTTTAATTAAATGGCATTAAGCAAAAGGTGAATAGATATTTACTTGAGAAAGTATCCTCCAGAAGTGCTTGAGAGAGCTAAAAGGGAAAGAATAAAGTACAGACAGCCATTAGACTGTTGTGGGAGTCTCTTATAAAGTATAATGAGAAGAGATACTTGCACCACAACACTGGATGTATAATTTTGTTGAAAAAAAAAGCAAGCATATACTTGATAAGTGACTGAGCACAAACAGAAAAAAAAAAGATGGGGAAAACATGCAGTTTGGCCACATTTTAAAGTCTCAGACCAAGAGGTCACAGTTATTACAGAGATTATTTCATTTTTAAAGAAGCCACTGGAGAGATGGCTCAGAGGCTAAAAGCACTGGCTGCTCTTGAAGAAGACCCAGGTCCAGTTCCAATGCCCACATGGTAGCTAACAACCATCTGTAACTCCATTTCCATGGGATCAAACACTGTCTTCTGCCCCCCCATGGGTATTGTGCAACATGGCTACACTTACATAGATGAAGGCCAAACATATGTACACATAAAATAAAAATAATAAATAAATAATTTTAATTAATAATAGATTATTAAGATGATGCATATCATAAAATTTACACTTTAAAGTATATAGTTCAGTAGGTTTTACTTAACTCAGTCCTCATAATCCTATGAAGTGAGTGTAAATACTATCTATGATGTAAACCCTGCAGGTGATGATTCTGAAACCCAGAGGTATTAAGTGACTGGCTTGAATGAGATTATAAAATACCAAAACAGGATGCATACATCAACGTAGATCCTCAGCGAACCTGAATTACTCTCCTCTCTTAGTAAATGACTACCAGAAAATTTGGAGATTGTTATAAAGCGGCAATCATTGCTTTACTCAATATTGTCTTAACAGATTTTCAATTCCAAGCATACATGAATTGTTGGGCTTGCAGATCTGCTTACCTGTTGCTTCTGCCCTAACAGATGCTCAGAAATGCTGAGCAGCCACCTTAAACGTAAGTAGATAAGGGTGTGAGAACGTTTGGATGTAGTTATCACTGCTGTGCTGTAGCTTAGAGTAGGAGCAGGAGATGGTTTGGAACAAGGTTTCCTCTGTGTGTGTGTGTGTGTGTGTGTGTGTGTGTGTGTGTGTGTATTCTGGGGTTTTTTGTTGTTGTTGTTTTCTGCTTATTTTTTATTTTTTGTTTGTTTGTTTAAGGCAGGGTCTCCTTGTAGCCCCAGCTGGCCTGGAACTCTCTAGGTAGAGCAGGCTGCCCTTGATCTCAAAGAAGCACTCACCTCCGCCTCCTGAGTGCTAGGATTGAAGGCATGCCCCACCACACCTGGCCTATAATTTTGTATATTAATGCAACATCTTCTTAAGCATTGTGAAAGAAACAAATCTGTTCCTGGAGCTTCTTTGCTCAGTAGAGAGACAGAGCATATGACCACAGTCAAAATAACATGTGCTTTCCATAGGAAAGTCACCTCTGATAGGGCTAGTCCAAGAGAGCTAGAATAAGCTTTCTAAGACAAGAATTCATAAAGAGGGACATAGAGAATACTGATACAAATAAATTTAATGTACTCATACTTGTTAATTAAGCATGTAAATCATTGCAGTCATAAGGAACTCTCAGGAAGCAGGGAGATGAACAACGTACCATTTCTACTCAAGAAATGCTCACTGTCAGAAGAGAGAAATCACACAGACTCAACCGGACTGATGAGCCTGCTGTATCTGAGTCAAAACCCAGAGGAGGAAGCAGAAGACCTTTTCTGGGAATATGGCCATCTGGATGGGTCTCACCTAAAGCCATCTAAAATATTGTGACAACATAGAGCCCTCAAAAGTCAAGATCATTAGTTGAACAAAAACAGGAAGATGAACTCAGGCAAAGCAGAAGACAAAGCCAGGAATGGGCTGAATTATGGGCTAGAGGGAATATGAAGAGCAACGAGAAAACTCTGAGAGATGCTTATTAGTGGTGCAGAAGGTCAAGGGTGCATTTGTGAATTGACAGACCGTGGTCATGGACCATGTACTTGGCTACAATTCAATTTCAGAACTGACAGTGTGTGGGAGATAACAGCATTCTCTGAAGGGACTGGTCAATTTTGTGGTTAAAGACACAGGAGAGTCCCAGCAGGGGAGTTGATGCATATATTGCTCCTTGAGAACTAAGTGGTATATTAGTTACTTTTCTCTTGCTGTGATGAAACACCGTGGCCAAAAGCAGTTAATAGAAGAGTTTATTTGGAGTTATGGCTCCAGAAGGAGAGTCCCTAATGGCAGGGAAGGCAAGACAGTGGGCAGCTGATGAAGCACATCTCATCCACACACAGAAATCAGAGAAATCAAGCAGGAAGGGGGCAGCAAGTCTACAAACCCTCCAGGCCTGCTCCCAGCGACACATATCCTGTAGGAAAGCTATAATTCCTAAAGGTTCCATATCCTCCCCAACTAGCTCCATCAACTGGGTACCATATATTCAAATACATGAGACTATGGGAGACTTTTCTCATTCAAACTACCACAGTTTAGTTTATTTCAGATGGATGATGGAAGCCAGGTAGGTATGTAATATAGAGAATACAGTGTAATCAGTCTTGGGGGTATATGAGTACAGGATGGCATGGGGGTTTCAAGGAATATGAGTGTACTGGCATTTTAGCACATTTCATGTGTGGGAAGAAAGAGTGGGAGATGATGCTATGGCAATTTCAGAGAGCTCTAATTATATATGAAGGAGGAAAGAGAAGTTTGCTGCAGAAATAATATGTTCTTTTTCTTTAATTTTTCAAGTTATAACTATTTTCTCTAACTCTAAATAAGAATATTCATTTGACAAAATTATATGAACTTTATTTTTTTAAAAAAAACAAGATCCACCAGTACTAGGATGATTAATTTTCTTTGTTATTTTGTTCTACTCTAGCTGCTAAGAAAATATGTTAGGTCAGGTTGCTTATAATTAACAAATTTAATTTTTTTGTAGTCCTGGAGTCTAGGACGTCCATGATCAAAACTTAGACATATTGCCTGTGTGGTGGGGGCTCAGCTTTTCATAGACGTTTCCTTCTAACTATGTCCTCACATGGTAAAAGGGGAAATGAGAACCCTTGTACCTTCTTTAATAAGCGTACCAATCTCATTCAGAGTTCCTCCATCCATATGTCCTTAATCACCTCTGAAAAGCTTGACCTCTTAGTTCTATAATATTGAAGATGACGGTTTCAACAATGAATTTTCAGGAATGCAGACATTCAGGTCCTAACATTTGTCAACTTGCCTGGGTCACAGAGTGCTCAGATACTTGGCTGTACATTATTCTGGGTACTTCTGTGAGGATGTTTTGGAGTGAGACTAACACTTAAATTGGTAGACTTAGTAAAGTGGGTTGCCCTCCTTTGTGTGGGTGGGCTTCATCCACTCAGTTTAAAACACAAGAACATAAAAGTTTCATCTTCTGTTGAGTAAAAGATACATCTCCTGGTCTGCTGGCTTTGAGTTAGGAACTATACCATCAGCTTTCCAGCTCTTACCACACCTCTGAACTTGGGGTCTCCATTTTGCCAACTCACCCTGAAGATCTTAGGCTTTGTCGGACTCCATAAACACATGAGCCAAGTCCTAGGAAACCTATCTCTGTCTGTCTCCCTCTCTACCTCTGTCAGTTCATTGACCTTTATATCCATGTCAACATCTGCTACTCTAGCTACAGCTATTCTACAAAGTCTGCTTTCCTAGATATTTTTAATATAAATTCTAAGTACCTTCTTACTAACCGCTCACTTGGGCGTTTATCATCTGGGTTAACATCATTCATACTGTTATTTGGTTTTGTTTGGTTATTTTAAGACAGAGTCTCCTGTAACCCCAGTTGGCCTAGAACTCACTACATAGACCAGGCTGGCCTTAATCTCACAGTGATCCCTCTGATTCTTCTGAGTGCTGGTTGCATAGTCATACTTTTTTAGAAGCATTTCATTACAGCTTTAGCATACTCAATAACAGTTTCCAGAGCAAAGATATATCTCTTTCAAAAGTGACTATAAAATTTTTAGATTCACTCTTGAATTAATACAGATATACAATATTGAACTCAGTACAAACCCTCTAAGACATAAAATTGAATGAGTTTTTAACCTTTAAAAAAGATCTCCATTTCATTTTAAAATATACTTTTTCTTATAGAAAGACTCATTGTTTTTGCTAATAACACTGAGATGTTGGCACTGGTGTCTCTGATATGTATGTATCTGATTATTACTAGACATAGCTGGTTGCACTAGGATCCTTGGCACATGTGTTACATAGTCATATTTTTAAATAACCCAAAATTTTACAAATAAAACCTGGGAGTTTTCTGGAGAAGAAGATATAACAGAAAATTTTAAAATGCCCTAATAGCATTCTTATGGGGAGTAATCATTTTAAAAGTCCACATTTGTCTGTCTCTCTCTCTCTCTCTCTCTCCCTCCCTCCCTCCCCCACTCCCCTCTCTCCAGTCTGAATCTTTGTTCCATTTCCTACCACTTATATAATCAGAGGCAAATGACTTTGCTTCAGAAGTGTCGATTTACTCTTCCATAAACTAGGAACAATAAGATTAAAGTAAGATGAGCTATACAAAATGCATGTCACATAAAAGCTACCAAGAATGTCAGAGTTCCCCAACTGCTAATAAGAACAGGAGTGTATGAGCTTCCCCCATCTCTCCTCTCATTCAATCTTCTCATATTCCCTCCCTACAAAGAAAATTTCATACTAACTGGCATAAAGTCCCTGTTGCAAACCCTTGGCTTTCTTTTTTGTTCTGAACACACATGAGATTCAGTTGTCCCTTGCTTTATAGTCATTGGAAAAACTTTAAATACACTCTCATTACCAAGGCCGAAGTATTATATATACCATATGCTTACTTGTCAACCATGAAATAGCTGGCTGCACTCTGAAATTTATTTTATTAGTTTATTTTATTTTTATGTGTACTAAGTGATTTGGATGGTGAAATAACAAAGTAGAAATATAAGGGATCAAGCAAATGTGTTCCTTTAGAGCTGGACTATGATCTCTCTCTCTCTCTCTCTCTCTCTCTCTCTCTCTCTCACACACACACACACACACACACACACACACACACACATTTCATAAACATTAACAGCCACCCACAAATATGCTTTATGAGCTTTCATGAAAAGCCTTCCTCGGGGCTTTTGCAAAGTCACCTGGTTAATCTTTAAATTAATCTCTGTATAAACAAAACTGGAGTAAACCCTTTAGTGGCTGACCTCAAAACCCAGGCAGTATATAAGCCTCTGGCAGTATATTGTGGGCTGGATGTACATTAATCTTACTTTTATTTTCTGTTCCCATGTATACACTGTATGCTTTACAACACACTCACTGAATCCTGGTGTGGAATTATACAACGCTAAGGAAAGATGGAATTCGCCTAAAATGAAACTCTGAAATATTAATTTTAGAGAATTCCTTTTGTGAGTTGGATATGTCTCTCCCATAGGTGATATGATCTGTCCCTACTGTTTTTGAGTGGAATCAAACAGCCATTGTAGATGTAATGACTAGGATGGAGTGGAGTGGGTCTTCAATGTCTCCAGTGTCTCTGAGTATAACCTTATTTGCAGTCATTGCAGATGTGGTGATTATGATGGCGTGCAGAGGGTCCTCGATCCAACAAAACTCATTCCCTATAGGAAGGCTCAAATATCAGCTGAAGAGGTACAACCAGATTATTAAGAAGGATGAGTAGTTCATCACAGGACTGATTGCGGGTTGCTCTGAAGTGAGGACCCTCTTTGATATGTCTCTTTCATGCATATTTGCCTTCCCTTCCTCTTTCACCCTTAGCTCTAGCAGCATGAGGCCCTGGCAGGTGCCATTTTCACGTACTTCTTAGCCTCTGGCTTATATTTTAATGGGATACATTGCATCACGGCAACCGAGCAGAAGGCAGCTGGTCACATTGCATCTGTAGTCAGGAAGCTGAGAGAGATGAATACTTGGCTCAGTTTTTGGTTTTTTCACTCAGGGACCCCAGCTTATGGGTTGAGCCACCTGTGATTAGAGTGGATCTCTCATCTCAGTTAGCTTCATCTACATAATCCCTCCCAGACATGCCCAGGGTCTTGTCTCGTCATTGATTCTCAATCCTGGCAATCAGTATTAACCACCACGTGTGGCAAGAGAATTTGCTTGGCAAGGACTTTCCACAGTTTCAGTACTTCTGCCATTTAATTCTTACTAATTTCTGTCCCTCTGATCTCGGCATTTGAATGAAATATTGTCTGACTTGCCTGTACCCACATTAGACCAAGATGACTTTGAGAACAAAGAACCTGGAAAGAAAGTATAATGAGAACAAAGAAGAGACCTACTTCCCACAAAGTAGAGTCTGATGTGACAGTATTGTATGCACAGACCTGAGCTGGAGAAGACCAGGGTTCAATGTCATAGCTGGCTCCCCCACATTTCCCTTAGTTCAGCCATTGCTTCTCAGTGCTTCTGAGATATTTTAATACTGAAACAGTTTTAACTTCTTTTCATCACTGGTCTTGCACTGAGAAATTTCTAAAATAATTCACTCATGATTAAGGCATATCTCTTTACCAAATCTTGGTCAAATATTAATACAACAATCCTTAGTGATGATAATCCAAATTCTGTTTCTTCTGCTGTCAGTCTAACCTCATCCAAATGTTAAGGACCAGGAACTGACCCCAGCCATACTACACCATTAGTGAGAATTTCAACTTAGACTCACCCCAGGTGGTATGCAGAGCAGTTTATTATTGAACAAGAAATTGAATGAAACAGAAGGTAATGCACAGCAAAGGATCCGTGGAAGGTCATGTTACTGTCAGTCTTTGAGTCTTTCTCAAGGGCTTGCAGGGATAATTCCATGCTGACTTGTTTTAGCAGGCCTCTAAGCTGTTTAAACAGCCATCTATGTTTACAAGATTCTAGGAGCATTGTGATGCAGAAGGGCCTCCAAAACTTCTAGAGTTCACTTTAACAAATTAATAACAACAGCATAAATAACAAATCATGAGACCTAGCTCCGAAATATCACACTTTACTCCTTTATTGCTATTTCTTAGGTGTTCTGGCTTAATCCGATATACTAAATATTTTACTTATTATTTTTATTTTATGTGTATGAGTGCATTGCCTGCATGTGTGTAAGTGTGCAATGCCTGCCAAGGTCAGAAGAAAGTGTCAGATCCCCTGGAACTGGAGTTAGAGAAAGTTGTTAACTACCATGTGGGTGCTGGGAATCAAACCTGGGTCCTCTGTTCTTGACCACTGAACCATCTCTTCATTCTCTATTCTAATAACTGGTGTATGCTTACTGTTGTGATTATTTCATAAGGAGACTAGACCCAAAGAGGTAAAACCAATGACAAAAATATATATAAAGATTTGTTTCACATTTGCTGTTTATTTCATTTTTCTGATTTTTTATTGAATTTTTGCAATTTTCATACAATATAATTTTTTATTTTTTTATTGAGCTTTTAAAATTTCATACAGTATTTACCACTCACATCCAGACCCCTTCCCCCATCCATGCCTACCCCCCGTTTTTATTTTTTAAAACTTTATTTAATCTGTATTTTATGTGTATGAGTATTTTGCCTGCGTGTATAAGTGTACTACAAGTGTTCAGTGCCTTAGGAGGCCAGAGGAGAGTGTCGGATCCCCTGGAATCTAGAGTTATGGTCGGTGTTAATCACCATGTGGGTGCTGGGAACTGAACCCAGGTTCTCTGCAAGAGCAGCCAGTGCTCTTAACTGCGGAGCCATCTCTCCAGCTCCTTAGTCTGTTTTAACAGTATCAAATGGTTCTCAATCTAGTGCTTACCCACCACCTATTTCTCACTTCCCCTTTGGGCCCTTGTTTAATTGAGCTGACATGAGTCCCACGTTCAATGCCACCGCTTCCTCAGACTCACATGAGCAAGCCTCCATTGGCCTGGAAGCCTCCACCTCTTATATTCATGAACCAGCTCTGGCTATTACAGTCTTTCTCTTCCTCTTCCACAGTGGTCCCTGAGCCATGGGTGGGTGAGGTTCCAAAGAGGAGCCCCATCCTACATTCTACAGTCTCTTATTCTCCAAAGCTTAGTCAGTTGTGGCCTTCTGTATGTACCACACTCTGATGTACATGGAAGTCTCACTGGTGAGAGTTGAGGGGTGCATTAGCCCTCTCTCACCCCTTGTATATTACACTATGTTCCATGGGCCTTAGTTGTAGAGATTTGACTACAGATGTGTCACCTAGTATTGGGCATCTCCCAGGTGTATGTCCTCTGTGCCTGACCAGATGTGCAACTCTGCAGTAGCCACCATCTGTTGCAAAAAGAAGTTTTTTTGATGAGTGTTGTATGGCACGTTATTCACTCTGAGGGTGGTCTCTTCTATCTTGCACTGCATTCCCTGCCAAGCAGCTTCTAGGTGTACATATGCATTAATGTTCAGAAACTCTATGTGCATATCTCAGAGGGATTTTAGGGCATCATTTTTCCCTCTATGTTTCCTATCCCCCTGAGATTCACTCATCTCTACTCTTTGTTCTCCCATCTGGCCCCCTTCCTCCCTCCCTTCCTAGTCATAGTGCCCCCATTATTCCTACCCTCCCTTCAAAACCTCCCGACTCCTGCTATCTTTCCATTCCTGACTTCCCTCCCTCTCCCACACTATGGTTCCTTGCATGTCCCTCCCTGCCAATTATTCACAATTTTTCCACATCCCTCAGGTGACATCTGTTCCCTACTATCTCCCTCCCAGGTCATTTCTTTTCCTTTACCTCCATGTATCTTTTGCCTTTACCTGGTTCCTGGTGTTACTTCAGAATTTATATACTCACATATAAGTGATTGGTGCTACAATCCACAAATGTGGAAATACATACATCACTTGCTTTCTGTGTTTGTGTTACTTCTCTTAACACCCTAGTTCCATCCACTTACCTGAACTTTTCATAATTTCATCTTTTCTTACTGAGTAGAACTTTATTGAGTAGATATACCACATTTTCATTAACCATTCATCAGCTGAGGGACATTTAGGTTGTTTGCATTTCTCAGCTATTGTGAAGAGAATAGTAACAAACATGTACAGGTATCTCTACAGTACTTTGGGTATATGACAAGGAATGGTATCACTGGATCGTATACTAGGTATATTTTTAGTTTTTTGAGGGTTCTCCACACTGCTTCCACAGTGGTTGCACGAGTTTCTGTTCCCACAAGCAGTGAATGAGCATCCCTCTTTCTTGCAGCCTCTCTGGCATTTGGAGTCTTCCATTCTCTTGATCTTGGACAGTCTGACTAGGGTAAAATGAAATCTTGAAGTGTTATTGATTTGCATTTCTCTAATTACTAAGGATGTTGAGCACTCTTTAAGTTGCTTTTTATTTCTTCACTTGAGAACTCTCTGTTTAGGTCTATCACCCATCTTTTTATTGGGTCCTTTATCTTCTTACTTCTTTCTTTGAGTTCTTTGTTTATTCTAGATATTAATCCTCTTTCTGACGTGTATCTGGTGAAGATATTTCTCCCACTCAGTGGGTTTCCTCTTTTCTTCCCTTCCTTCATTGTTTCTTTTTCAGTACAGAAACTTTATAATTTAATGAGGTCCCACTTATTGATTGTTGACCTTAGTGCCTGAGCAGCAGGTGTCTGGTTTAGAAAGTCCTTTCTTAAGCCTATATGTTGGAAGGTGCTGCATATGTTGTCTTCTAGCAGTTTCCAGGTTTAAGGTTTAATATTGAGGTCTTTGATCCATTTGAAGTTGACTTTTTATGCAGGGTGAAAGATAAGGGTCAACTTTCATTTTTCTGCAGGTGGAGATCCAGTTTTGCCAACACTACTTGTTGAAGATGCTATCTTTCCTCCATTGTGTGTTCTTAGCACCTTTGTCAAATATCAGGTGGCTAAAATTATATGAACTAATTTTGAGTCTTCTACGGTGTGCCACTGATCTACATGTGTATTTTGTGCCAGGACCATCATGCTGTTTTTAGGACTATGGCTTTGTAATATAATCTGAGATCTGGTATGGTGATTCCCCCCCAGCATTGTTCCTTTTGCCCAAGATTGTTTTGGCTATCTGAGGTCTTTTGTGATTCCATATGAATTTTAAGATGATTTTGTCAAGTTCTGGGAAGAATGTTATGGGTATTTTGATTGGGATTGCTTTGAATCTATAAATTGCTTTTGGTAAGATGGTCATTTTCATCATATTGATTCTACCAATCCATGAGCACTGTAGGTCTTTCCATTTCCTAGCATATTCCTCCATCTCCTTAGCATTTTGAGATTTTCATTGTAGAGATCTTTAATGTCTTTGGTTAGGTGTATTCCTAAATATTTTAATTTCAAGGCTATTGAGAATGTGAGGGTTTCCTCTCATGTTTTTTCTTCTTTCTTGTTATTGGTATATAGAAAGGCTCCTGATTTTTGTAAGTCGATTTTGTATCCTGCAACTTACTGAAAGCACTAATCAATTCTAACAGTTTTCTAGTGGAATTTTTGATCCCTTATTTATAACATCATATAATCTGAAAATATGGACAAATTGACCTCTTCTTTTCCAATTGGTACTCCTTTAATTTCCTTCTCATGTCTTATTGCTCTAGCAAGGGTTTCAAGTGCTATATTGAAAAGGAGTGGAGATAGTGGACAGCCCTGTCTGGTTCCTGATTTTAATGTGAATGCTTCCAGTTTTTCTCGATTTAGGATAATGTTGGCTATGAGTTGTTGTAAACAGCTTTAATTATGTTGAGGTATGTTCCCTCCAGACCAACTCCTTGTAGGACTTTTAACATGAATGCATGTTGGATTTTGTCATATCCCTTTTCTGTATCTATTGAGGTAACCATGTGGTTTTGGTCTTTAAGTCTGTTTATATGTTTTATTACGTTTATTGACTTTTGAATGTTGAACCATCCCTACATCTCTGGAATAAAGCCAACTTGATAGCGGTGGATAATCTTTTTGATGTTTGTCTGTATGTGGTTTGCAAGTATTTTGTTGAGTATCTTTGCACCTATGTTCATTAAAGCTATGGGTCTATAGTTTTCTTTTTTTGTTGTTGTTGTATCATTACATGGTTTTGGTATTAGAGTGATACTGACTTCATAGAAGGAGTTTGTGAATTCTCCCCATTTCTGTCTTTTTGAATAATTCAAGCAGTGTTAGTTGTTATAGATTTTCTTTCAATGTCTGGTAGAATTCTGCTGTGAATCCCTCTGGGCCCAGGTTTTTCTAAGTTGGAAGATTTTGTATTACTGTTTCAACTTCTTTATTTGTTATGGGTCTGTTTAGGTGGTTGATCTCCTCTTGGTTTAATTTTCATGATGGCCATAATTTTAGGAATTCATCCATTTCTTTTAGGTTTTCAATTTAATGGCAAATAGATTTTTAAAGTACTCTTTACAATGTTTTGGATTTTTTGGTGTCTGTTGTCATGTTTCCCCTTTCCTCTCTGATTTTTATAATTTGGATTTGCTCTTTCTTTCTTTTGCTTAATGGAACTAAGGGTCTGTCTATCTTCTTTAACCTTTCAAAGAACCACCTCTTAGATTCATTGATTTTTTTGTATTATTATTTATTTGTTTCTATTTCATTAATTTCTGCTCTGAGTTTTGTTATTTCTTCTCCTCCACTAGGTTTGGGGTTGATTTGTTCTAGCCTTTCCAGAGTCTTGACTTGTATTGTCAAGGCATTTACATGTGCTTTTAATTTTTAATGTTGGCACTAAGAGCTATAAACGTACCTCTTAAGAGTGGTTTTACGGTGTCCCAGAGGTTTTGTTGTGTTGTGTTCTCATTTTTATTTTTTCACAGGAATACTTTTATTTCTTTCCTAATTTCTTCTTTGACCCATGCTTAATGAGTGTGTTGTTTAATCTCCATAAGTTTGTGTATTTACTATAGCTTCTTTTGCTGTTGATTATAAGCTTTATTGCACTGTGGTCTGATAGAAGGCATAGAATTATTTCAGATTTTTGTATTTGCTAAGATTTGTTTTGTGCCCCAGAATGTGGTCAGTTTTAGAATAGCTTGCATGAGCTGCTAATAAGAAAGTATATTCTTTGGTGGTTGGGTGGCATATTCTGTATATATCTGTTAGGTCCATTTCATATAGTATGCCATTTAATTCAGATGCCGCTTTGTTTATTCTTTGTCCAGTTGACCTGTCTATTGAAGAAAGTGGGGTATTAAAATTTCCCACTATCACTGAGTTGGTGCCAATCTCTGTTTAATAGTCCTGGAGTACTGATTTTGTGAAATTGGGTGCTCCAGAATTTGGTGCATAAATGTTTATGATTGTAATATCTTCGTGGTCAATTGTTCCATTGATTAGAATGAAGTAACCTCTTTTTCTCTTCTCATAAGTTTAAATTTGAAGTCTGTTTTGTCAGATATTAAAATTGCAACACCTGCTTGTTTCTTAGGGCCATTTGCTTGGAATATTTTTTCCATCCTTTACCCTAAGATCATGTCTATCCTTGAAGGCGAGATGAGTTTCTTGAAGACAACAAAAGATGGATTTTCTTTAGTGATCCATTGCACCACCCTGTGTCTTTTGATAGAGGCGTTAAGGCCATTGATATTTAGTGTTATTATTGAGAGGGATATTAAAGTTTCCCACTATCATTTAATTGGTCCCAATCTTTGTTTTATAGTCCTGGACTACTGTTTCCAATCCCTACATATGACAATACCCAGCAACAAGAGCTGTGTGGAGTACACTCCCCTGGCTTCTGGCCTTGTTTTGTTGACTTACCATGCTTTGGACACCTGAGTAAAGATGAAATGACAGTAAAACTCATTAGCATTGGAAATTCTGTGGCATAATATGGAGCAGCAACTCCGAAGTTCATGAGTTGGAACCTGGATCATCAGCTGTGCTCAGATTCGACCACATTCACCTGCTTACTACAAACATGGGAGTGCTACTGTTGAGGCCAGCAGGAAAGCCAGGCTGAGCATGGCCTGTGCCACAGTGAATGTCCTCCACTCACAGTCTCATGACATTATCACACTCTTACTATTTTGCACCACAATATTCTATGCTAAGTCTTGTGATGTCAATGGTTAACTGATGGATTTCCTTCTATTTTGGCAGCTTTGCCTGCCTGAAATGCAGAGAAAATGTGCTGCCTCACTACGGTGATGCCTCTTTGCCCTATTTTGTAAGTAGATTCCCACAGCTATCCTGTCTTCATTTATTGCAGAGGCTGAAAAACATTGTCCACTAATGCATTTCTTAGACTTAGAGGCCCTAAGCTCTCTATCACAATTATCTATGTCTGTCATCACCATACAAAAGCAGCCATAGAACAACAACAAAAAAAAAAAAATTAAAAACTAAGCATGGTTGTGTGACAAGGAAATTTTATGTATTAAGCAGCCAAGTACCTAGATTTGGCACATGGACCATGGTTTGGTAGCTTCATTTTATAGAAACTCTGTGGTTTTTTACTTAAAGATTTATTTTTATTTTTATTGCTGTGTGTATGTGTGTGCACCTGCCTGCCCGCACCCCTCTCTCTCTCTCTCTCTCTCTCTCTCTCTCTCTCTCTCTCTCTCACTCTCTCTCTCTCTCTCTCTCTCTCTCTCTCTGTGTGTGTGTGTGTGTGTGTGTGTGTGTGTATAGATGCTGTGTGTATGCAGGTCCCTGTGGAGGACAAAAGAAGGTGGAGATGCAGTTATGAGCCCCTGGACATGAGTGCTGGGAACCAAAGACTGTTCCTCTGCAAGAACACTAAGTGCTCTTGACTACTGAGTATCTCTCTAGCACAAACCTGTGTTTTAAATGGACAGGTTGATAAGACCTTATATTTCTTGTTGGTTTGTGTTTGTTTTTAGTTAGCTTTGTTTTTGTTTAATGAGACAAGTTCTCACTATGTAGCACTAGCTGACTTAAACTCAATATTAAGACCAGGCTGGCCTCCATATCTTAGAGATACATCTGCCTCTGCCTACTAAGTGCTAGGGCTAAAGACGTGCCACCACTGCTAGCCAAAACCTTAACTTATCCCTGTTCCAGATATAAAATAAATATCAACTCATTGGAATATAATAGGCATTTTTTCTTTAAAATCTTTAAAGTAGGTGGCATTCTCCTTGATCTTTCTCTCACCTTTTTTGCCTGGTAAAACTTATCTTTGTTCTTAAAACTAAATAAAGGACAGCCACATGGAGACAAGCGAGCTCAAAGCAGCCACGATTTCTAACAAGCTCATGAATTTAC
This sequence comes from Nannospalax galili, assembly GCF_000622305.1. Taxonomy (NCBI): domain Eukaryota; kingdom Metazoa; phylum Chordata; class Mammalia; order Rodentia; family Spalacidae; genus Nannospalax; species Nannospalax galili. The sequence continues at coordinate 2,445,247 of NW_008352891.1, forward strand.
TGAAAGCTCAGCCTGAACAGTTTTGTTTAGACAGCTTTTTAAAATTTAATTCCTTTAAATTCACATTTCTGTATTATATGTAATAATGCTTAATCTACCTTTTTAAAATATATTATAAACCAGGTAAAACAGAATAAGTCAGGGAAAATATTTACATTAGTTCTATGATTCTGAGTAATGAATCGCATCCCATACATTGCCATTTCTCACTGTCTGAAGGTAGAGCATCTGGGTTGGAGTAAGCAGGTGCCTCTCACTCCGGTTCTATCCAGTTCTCATCAGGGCCTCATGTGGGCTCTCATTAAGGAGCAGTCTGCCTCCTACATGGTCAGCAGTCACAGTACTTCCTTCCCAGGAAGGTGGACTGTGGCCCTTGGTCCTCACTGGTTGTTAGCAGAATCCTTCTCTTAGCCCTTTATCAGACTGGCCTCACCACACGACATGCATTCTATAATGAGAAACAAAAATGTTCAATGCTACTGTTGACTGTGCAGTAGGATAAAGTGGAAGGAATATGGTAGGATGAAAGTCAGGGTTAGAAAGGACATGCCAAAAGAATTTGAAATCCTAAAGGAATTCTATGTCTCTAAAGAATAATCTAGAATTTCTGACATAATAAAACAAGATCTATTAGGTTCGTAATTCAGTTGTATTTGGTGTCAACATATAGTTAAGCTGTCTATTAAGCAGTTCCAGGATGCAGGAAAATGTTTAAACATCTCAAATACCTTTTATGAATACAGGACTTAAAAGTGTTCTTCAATATACGCTAAAAGCCTGGTGAAAATATTTTAAAAATAGGCTTTTAGCATATACTGAAGAACACTTTTAAATCAAGACAAAGTATTGCTAAAAAAATGTACATGGACATTAGTCAAAAGAATTTATTCCATCACTGAATTAAAGAGACTGTAAAACATTCTAGAAACCCAAAATGAAAGAAATTTAATTGTAATATGGACTGATTTACATCATCATTTCTTATTATCCTAAAAGAAAGGAAACTAAATAAAGGTCAGGAATTAGTTACCATCGGTCACCATTTCTATTTAATTTATGCCCGCTAAGTTGTAAAATATGCACTAAAATTTGAAAATGCAATTGCTGATATAAAATTTGGAAAACAAGTTGTTTTCTATAGGAAATCATTGTTACCCAGCTTCTTCTTCTATATAATTTCTAATATCAGGCCAAGGAAATGACTATGCAGTACAGGTGCCTGCCTGCAGCCCAATTATCCTAGGAATTTCATTCCCAGGAAGTACTTGGTGGAAGGAGAGAACTGACTGATGCAAATTGTCCTCTGACTGCCACATGTGTAACTCACAACCTCATACACATGCAAACAAAGTAAATAAAATGTACTATTTTTAATCCTGGTATTACAGGTTAACAGGTAATATGGGACTGAGGATGTGGCTTATTTGGTAAAGTGCTAGCTTTGAGAACCTGAGGACCCGTGTTTATATCCCAAGAGCCCACATAAGGCAGCAGCATTAGTGTGTGTAATCCCAGCATTTCTGCAGCATAATTAGAGGTAAAGACAAGATTCCTGGAAGCTGGAGAGCCAGCTACCCTGTAATACACAGCAGGGTACAGCAACAGATCCTGCTTCAAATAGGTGGAAGACAAGGACAGACACCCAAGATTTTCCTCTGATCTCCCAACATGTACTTGCATACACACACACATGAACACGCACACACACACACCGACCCCTGCACACACTCAAATGAGAAAAACCAAAGAATAGCTAATCTTCTTTCTAGCCATATACTTACAAAGAGTCTCTTAGAAGATAATCTATTCCATAAAAACCAAAATTAAACGATAGCGACAAAGAATTTTTGTAGTAAAATGTTCCAAATGAACCATTTCATTAGAATATATTCATGGGGATAAAACAAGCTCTGTACAAAAAAAAG
>NW_008352891.1:2447268-2448247 GCF_000622305.1 Nannospalax galili
ACTCTGAATTTTTATCTGAAAGAGTGACTACCTCCAAAAGTGATAGACGATTGTTGAAAGAAACTGTTGAAAAGAGAGAATTTCCTTTAGCAAGAAGTGGAGTGGTCTTAACAATACTGAGGTCAAATTGGTGATTTTACAAGAATAGACCAGAATTCACACAAAGAAAACAGATAATTAAAATTAAACCAAAGGATTTACAAGAATCCAATATAAGATATTATTCTTATGTTGAGTAGAAAATATAGTAAAAGTAACTCACTGTAATCATGTATATAAACAATACCACATTGCAGTTTTAACATAAAAAATAAATTCATAAATGCAATTAGCAAAAATAATATCTTAGGAACAGGTTGATGATCTAAATAGACACTTTGGGGAAAGAAATATAGAAAAGGCCAAGATTTATGTGAAAATTTGTTAGTATCATAAATCATTAGGCAAGAACAAATGCAATCCACAGTGAACTGAGAATGACTTAACTCTACTGAGAATGACTATGATCAGAAAGACAAAATGCAAGTGCCAGGCAAGGTGCAGAAAGAGAGAGATCCTGTGCACTGTTGGAAGTAATGTAAACTAACAGAGCAATGGTATTGGATAGCATTGAAAATCCTTAAATAATTGAAATTGGATCTAACTTTACCGCTCAACAATGTCAGTACTGTAATAAAACCAGAAGAGATAAGATCAACAGGTCAGAACAGTACATACACTCCCACTTTATTGAAGCACTTACAATATTTAGGATCAGGGTCAACCTACAGGTCTATCAACATACAAATAGATAAAAGGAAATGCGATTAGATAGAAAGATATATAGATGATTGATTGATTGATAGATGATAGATGATAGATAGATAGATAGGTAGATAGATAGATGGTAGATAGATGATAGATAGATTAGATAGAATAGATAGATAGATAGATAGATAGATAGATAGATAGATAGATAGATAGATAGATGATAGATCGA
>NW_008352891.1:2448369-2448666 GCF_000622305.1 Nannospalax galili
TAGATAGATACATAGATAGATGATAGATAGATAGATAGATAGATAGATAGATAGATAGATCATAAGTAGATAGATGATATAGATATATATAACAGAATACTTACTATTCAGTCAGAAAAGAGTGGAATCTGCCACCTGTGATCACTGGCATGGTACTGGAGGATGTTTAGTGAAGTAATAGACACAGAAATATAGGTGTCACAAGATTGCAGTACTCATACGTAGAATGCAAAAAAAAAAGGTGTTCTCAAGAAGGTGGGAGCAGAAAATATGGCTTGGTGGTTAAAAGAACCCACT
>NW_008352891.1:2449312-2466830 GCF_000622305.1 Nannospalax galili
AACCCTAACTAAATATTATATTCCAATTAATAAGTATGCCCAAATATATATTAAGTATAAAAACAATATTTAGAAATTCAAAAAGTACTTCATAAACTTGAAAATAGAGATTGGTATTTACATTGTGATTAGAAGTGTCAAGAGACAATGGACATCTTTAGAAATGTAACTCAGAAGAATAATATATAAAATAAATATTCAAAGCGGATGTATATACTGTTCTGGTTATTTCTTTTTCTCTCAATACAAACTATAGTGACCCAGGGAGAGAGAACATCAATTGAAGTATTTCCTCCATGAGATTGGCCTGTGGCCATATCCATGAGGAATTGTCTTACTCTTTTATTCAAACGATCATTGCTTTTCATCTTTTTGGTATCTGTTGTGATGTAGGAGGGCCAAGCCCACTGAGGGTGGTGCCTTCCCTGGGTGGGCCAAGCCCACTGTAAGCAGTACCTCCCCTGGGCTGGTGGGCCTGGGCTATGTAAGAAAAATAGATGAGAATTTTTGCATCTATGTTCATTAAGGATATAGGTCTATAGTTTTCTCTTTTTAGTGTTACCTTTACTTGGTTTGGATATTAAAGTGATGCTGGCTTCATAGAAGGAGTTTGAGAGTTCTCCCTCTGTTTCTATCTTTTTGAATAAATTAAGGAGTATTAGATATAAATTTTCTTTAAATGTTTGGTGGAATTCTGCTGTAAATCCATCTGGTCCTGGGCTTTTTATTGTCAGGAGGTTTTGCATTACTCTTTCAATTTCCTTATGCATTTACGGTTCTGTTAAAGCTGTTGCTCTCTTCTTGGTTTAGTTTTGGTGATTCCCATGATTTTAGATACCCATCCATTTCTTTTAGGTTTTCAAATTTAATAGCATAATTTTTAAGGTATTCCCTTATAATGTTCTAGATCTTATTGGTGTCTGTGTGATGTTTCCCCTTTCATCTCTGATTTTGTTGATTTGGAGTTGCTCTTTCTTTCGTTTAACTGGACTAAGGGTCTGTCAATCTTGTTTATCTTTTCAAAGAACCAGCTCTTGGATTCCTTGATTCTTTGTATTGTTTTTTTTTGTGTGTTTCTATTTCATTCATTTCTGCTCTCATTTTTGTTATTTCATCTTGTTTGCTGCGTTTGGGTTTCATTTGTTGTTGCTTTTCAAGTGTCTTGAGTTGCAATGTTAAATCATTTATTTGTGTTCTTTCTGATTTTTTTAATGTATTTGCTTAGAGCTATAAACTTCCCTCTAAGGACTGCTTTTAAAGTGTCCCAAGGTTTTGTTGTATTGTATTGTCCTTTTCATTTAGTTTCAGGAATACTTTTATTTCTTTCTTAATTTCTCCTTTGATCCATTCATCATTGTTTAATCTCAAAGTATTCATGTAGTTACTAGGGTTTCTTCCGGTGTTGATATTAAAATTTATTTCATTGTGGTCTGATAGAATGCATAGGATTATTTCAGTCTTTTTGTATTTGTTGAGGTTTGTTTTGTGCCCCAGTACATGGTCGGTTTTGGAGAAAGTTCCATGGGCCATTGAATAGAAAGTATATTCTTTGGTGCTTGGGTGGAATATTTGGTAGATGTCTGTTAGGCCCATTTGATGTATAGTATTGTTTAATTCAGATGTCTCTCTGTTAATTCTCTGTCCTGTTGACCTGTTTAATAGAGACAGTGGGGTATTGAAGTCCCCTACTATTAATGACCTGGGGTTAATCTGGGTCTTAAAGTCTTATAATACTGTTTTGACAAGTTGGGTGCACCGGAACCTGGGAGAGAAGAAGAGTAGGAAACAGGTGTTACAAAGGGAGAAATGGATTGAAATGGGGTTATTTAAATGGGAGGGAGGTGGGGTTATACAATGAACCTTGGGGATAAAGGGAAAGAAGGAGCTCAAGAGAGATAGGTGATAGGTATTATTAAGGGACAAGTGGGGAAAATGGGGGCACTTTAAATGGGGAAACCATGGTAGAAGGGTTAAACAGTGAGCAGGGGTGGGGAGAGATAAATAATGCATAGCTAGTTTGAAAAATCCAGAGGGAACTATATTAATCCCAAAACCTAAGGACAAATTATACATACATTATCTGTACATGAGCCCTCATATATAGCTAAAAGCTACATAACAAGAAACAGGGCCAGACTGAAGATTCCTTCCTTTGAGTTTTTGGCCAGAGTGGTCCAAGAGACTCCTAAAATTATTCAGGCTATTGCCACAGTTCTTGATGGCCTCCCAGAATTTGAGAGTAAGACCCTACTGCTGAAGACAGAACATTCTTCAGACACAGGATTTGGAGCAAGAGAGCCGCAGCTGCCCTGCAAACACTTCCCCCGAAGTTTAGCTCTCATAGATTTGGAGAGTGCTATGAAGGTGCCAAGGGAAAGATCAATGGATGATCCAACACAAGCTTGAAGACTAAATAACCACCTCAATGGCCTGCACAGCATAAATCATTGGTGCACTAGTGGCACTTTTATCTTGGTGGCAATCAACAGCCACCTAATTTGACTAAACACCCACTCAAAGGGAGGAAACTCAAGTGTGGTAATGTAACCTAATACATGTGGCTGGAGTGGCCATAGATCTTAGAAAAAAATCCAAGACTGTCACATCACCAGACTAACGTGATTTCTTACTATGTGCAAAATATGTATCCTTATATTTATAAGCAAATATCCAAGTCACCACTCATCAAAGAATCTCATTTTGTACCAGTCAGACACTATTATCAAGTACCACAACTGGTCACACATGAACATTGTCTATGAATTGCCCAGACCTAAGTGACACATCTGCAATGCAACCTTTACACCTAAGGCTCATGGAACATAGAACAGGGATAAAGAAGAAAACACTAGTGAATCTCTCAGGTCTCAATAATGACGCTCCCTCGTGCAGTGGAGGACCAGGAGCACAAAAGGTCACAAATAGCCAAAGTGTAGAGATCAAAAGTCTGCTGAATGATGGTTCTTGGACAGGACCTTTTTACTAAATTTCACCCACCCAAGGCTCAGGGACCATCACAGAAGAGGGGGTGGAAAGATTGTAAGAGCCAGGGAGGAGGTGCAGGACCATATAGAAACAGAGCCCTACAAGCTCCTGAATCTGTTCATATGATTGTATGGCAATGGTGTCAGCATACACCAGTCCCATGCAAACTCAAGCAGACAATAACCCAGCATAGAACTGAGGAATGTTTGGGGACACTGATAACCCAGTGGTCCTTAATAACAGGGATGACTGAGCTTATGGGCTCCAGTGGCGGGAGGGCTATGAGAAGGTGCCAGTGGGGATGGGGGTATAAAGATGATTAAGATTGAGTGAGCTATTCTGTATGAAATACACAAAAAAATTCAATTAGGAAAAAGGTATCTGAGCGAGCCAGAAGAAACAAGCCAATAAGCAGCAATCCTTCATGGTTTCTGCTTCAGTTCCTGCCTCCTGGGTACTGCCTTGAACTCCTGCCTTGACTTCCTTCAATAATGGACTACAACCTCTAAGCTTTAATAAACTCTTTCCTCTCCAAGTTTATTTTGGTCAGTGTTTTATCACAGCAAAATAATGCACCATGAAAAAAATGAGAAAAGTAAGTAAAACATAAAAAATATAGAAGTTATTTGAAGTTTGTAACTGAAGTCTTGGACAACAGCCCAGCAGCATCCATGAAAGTATGAAGGTAAACTTTTCCATTGACACCCAAATCCAACCACCAAGAATCAAGTTCACAAAGTGAAAACACATTCATGTCACAGTGCACAGTGCAATTACTATCAAACCATCATTATTCAGCAGGATAAATTTAGAAAAAGTTTAAGTCCTTGAGCTTGAGACTGTCAGAATATTCAAGCCATTTGGGAGTTAACGTGAAATACATGAAAAACATCTGCATGTCATTAAAGCAAGATGTAGGAACTTCAATATATGTGGTCTCATTTGGAAATACACGTAAAGAATGATGGTTTTATAAACATCTATTAAAATAGTCTTAAATGAGAAGATATACATTATACTATATTTTTATTATATATTATGTGTATATATATATCATAGTTGCCCAAAACATGTAAAAATCATGTTAAAAAGTAACATGCTAAAAGATAATCCATTCTCTAAATCAATATTAGTTTGATTATATTGTCTTGCAAGTATATCCAAATGTGGCCCAGAATAGCTGTTAATGGGGCCCAACACAAAATCATAAACTTACTTAAACACTATGACAATTTTGTGTGGATTGTGGGTTTTTTGGTAGCTTGACTGCACCATTCTTGAATATAAACTTTGTAAGTGACATATCATAATGTTAAAAGATTGGACATATCTCCCTCTAGTTTATAGTGAAGGGTAAATTTAGAAGTCAGAAAACAGGAACTGGAGGAGAAAAATTCAAAAAAACTTAAAAGAAGAAAAATGACAATAATAATAGGATATATGTTGTGCTCAGATAATATATGTGAAATTAAATTAGAAATAAAAACAAGTGTGTGCAGGCAAATAGCATAATAAATTCTAATTGGTCTCAATTTTCTTAGAGCTTAGAAAAATTATTTGAATATGACTTAAACTACAGAGAAGCATAGCCACATGAAAGCTGAGATTTGGGGCTGAAGACATGGCAAAGCAGTTAAGACCACTTACTGCTCTTGCATAAGACCTGAGTTTGGTTTCCAGCATCCTCCTCAGGAGGCCCACAACTGCCTATAACTCTAACTCCAGGAAATCCAATACCCTCTTCTGGTTTCTATGCGGAACTACTTTTACAGGCACATACCCCAATGTAGACACATTTGCACACATGATTTTATTTAAAATAAATATTTTTTTTTTTAAAGAAGAGAAAGCTAAGCTTTCCAAGAGCTTGCTGTTAGGCAGGGAAGTGAAATAGTAATACAAATGGCTGACAACATGTCCAACATATACAAGCTGACAACATTCTCAAGCTCAAAGACTGATTGGCGTGATACAAGTCTGTGCTGCTGAGAAGGAATTGCTTTCCTTATTGTTTTTGTTTGAAATAGAGTCTCCTGGAATTCATTCAGCTCACAAAATATAATAATCAGTTAAAAAATTTCTACTGTAAAAGTATCTGTTCCATAAATGCTTTTTAAATAAATAGCACAATTTAAATACATGCATTCTAACTTGATTTTTTCAATTTGTTTACATTTATTTATGTATTTCATATGCATTTGTGTGTGTATATGGGGGGGTGAACAAGTCAAGACACAGATTTGGAGGTCAGAGGAAAAATGCAGGAATTCTATATCTCGTTCCAGAGCACAGTTTCCAGGATCCAGCTCAGATCATTAGGCTTGGTAGCAAGCATGATTTTTCACTGAGCCATCTTCCGGTCCCTCTAAGTTCTCTTTATTAATGTTACTGATGAATAGTTTCCCGCACTGTACTAATATTTCTTTTGTTATCAGGACAGGATATCCTTTTCAGAGTCTGATATCATCACAACTATGTTTGATACAGTATTGAAGAAAAACACTTTTATTACTATATTAGTCACTTTGCTGCTGCTGTGATAGAAACACTGACCCAAGCAATTTATAGAAGGAAGAGTTTATTTGAGCTTATGGTTCCAGGGGAATTAAAGCCCGTCATGGCTAGGAGGCATGGTGGCTAGAGGTGGCTGTATCAGGAGCAGCAGAAGCTAAGCTCTCCCATCATCACACAGGCACAGGAAGCAAGAGAGTGACTGGAGATCTGGTAAGGCTTAAGAACTCTGTAAGCCCACCCCCAGTGACCTGCTTCCTCTAGTATAGCCACATATTCTAAAACCTCCCAAATCAGCGACATCATCTGGGGGCAAAGTATCCAAAACTTGGAGCCTATGGGGGACATTTTCATTCAAACCATCACAGTGTCTGTCTTTTTTTTTTTTCCAAGTGTTGGCTACCCTGTCAATCTCAAGAGAAAGTGTGACTGGACTGCCAAGGTTTGGAAAGAAATAGTACTGGGACCACACAAATGAAGCAGTTAAAATTGTCTATCACAGATTCAGGAGTGAATTCCATGAAGGAACAACACCTAAACCCAAGAGGACTGCCAATCCTGAGAATTTCATAATTCCTTATACAACAAATGAGAAATGGGGTGAGATGAGGGAGATTGGGAGAGTTGGATGCCCCAAATGTATAACATAAAATCTGTAAATCTGTGTTTTTTTTCTTTCCACAATTATGCTTTTCTTGACATAAACAAGAGTTCCAAACCCAGCACTACAGAAGGAAGGAAGGAAGGCAGTTGGAAGGACAATTTGAAACAGCAAATGTATTTGCCTATCTACTTTTCTCTATGGGTATGTCTTCTGTTACAAATGGGAATCATACTTAACCTTGTAACCAAAGTTAGCCTTATGCTCCAGATCATTTTACACAGTCTCAGCTTGTTTACAATGTAAATAATCTTAGTAGGTCTTGGGCTCCTCTTTTAAGCTGAACATTGCTTTAATCTCTCATGACTTTTCCTTGCCCTTGACTCAGAATAATATTCTCTCTCTCTCTCTCTCTCTGTAAAAATATTTCCAAAAGCAGAAACATGAGAAAAGGAATTATATCTCCTTCCTGTTGCAAACAACAGGTGGCATTAGATTGATGACATCTATTTGTGGTTATGTGTCCTGTTTTCCTTCAGTTGGGGTCAGAAAGAGAAAATCTTTCTCTGATAAGACAAAGTTCCTTAAACCTTTTCTCATTTCATGCTAGATGTACTGTTTTGTGAAATGGAAAGTCCTTTGAAAGAGCAGTTCTGAGAGAACTCAGAAGGAACAAGTTCTGAAAACAGATCAGGCTGATCAGGCTCACCCTTGGTCATGAGTGACTCCAAGCATCAGGTGTCTTTGTTCACACACCACTGAATGGTGGCTTCTCTGTCACATTTTTCCTAAGTCATATATTGTATCCTTCCCATGGTCTCAGAGCAAAGACGTTTTAAGACATCTCTTTCCAAGATTTCTTTTGTCTTCTTTCTGACAATGGGTTAACCCATTTTAAAATGATTCTGAATGCAGGCCATAATTGAGAAGTTATCATTGAGACTAACAGACTTGGGAAATGATCTGCAATTATTTTCTCTCATTATTGTAGTAATCAGAAGTTTCATACATATATGTAATGGATTTTAGCCATTTTTGCCACCTTACTCTCTTTCATCCTCCACCCTCTCCACCTGAAACCCTTGTTCATGAATTTTATTCTGTACATAATTTAGTATTTTTAAGTGATTTATAAAACCACTCGTGTGTACTCCGTAATAATTTAGTAAAGGTTCAGAGCACACACACACACTTGCAAAATAAAAGTATGGAAATGTTAGCTCATATAGCTTTCTTACCAATTGTTCAAAGACACTCATCTATCCTTTAATGTGTTTACAAATCACCTATCACCTTGTGAAGTTCTGGCCCTAACTAAGTCAACTAAGTCAAGAGGAGCCAGAAATTTTGTTCCCACAAACTCTAAGACGGAGCTTCTTTGGGACAGAACTTATGGTTTTAGTCATAGTAGCTGTACATAGGCATCAAGAACTCACTTGAAAAACCCAGTATTTCATAACGACTGATCATACCCTTCTATGTGCCTCAGAAATAGAAAGAAAGGCACAGTTCGCTGTGATCCACACAGGATGATGCCTGAGTGTCCCTGCCTCCTTGTGTTAGTGTTGCACAGGCAGGACTGAGACCGCCTGCACTCTCAACACTTCCAACCCCATCCCCAGGCTGCACTGCCAACAACCTTAGATATATAGCTTTGAGACTTGGGAAATGTCGTTTCAGAGTTCTGTCAGTACAGTGTGTGCCGGCCTTTCTGCAATAATTTTTCTTTCGTTTTTTTATTCATTGGCAGTTTCGTACATGCACATAATATTTTTTTGCATTTTTACCTCCCATTCCTTTCTACCCTTACTCTTCTACTGAAGCTCTTATTCTTATAAATGCTATTCTGTATATAATTTGGTATTTAAAAATGATTTTAAATATCACTCAATTATACTTCATAATAATTTAACGCTTCAGTTATCATCAGAATGTCAAGGTGAAGTGTTAATGACAAGATTTATTAGAAGCTCCATTAAACTTTTAATCTCAGCAAAATATTGTTTTCCTTTTTTATGCATTGAACCAAAGAATGACCAGGAGAACATAGTTCATAGTTCTAGGGGTAAGCACTCAAATATTGAACTTGCTGGTTCTCTTCACAGACTCTCAGAAAGAACTACTCTAATCAAAGTTTCCTTCAGCTCCTGTATGACCAGTAAACAAACCCTGTAATCTTAGTACTATTAAAGCTCCAAAGTAGAATCCATCAAATTTAGTGACACCTACTTCAAAGGCCTCCAGGCATGCTTAGAAAGGGGCCCTACACTATCTGATCAGTGTCCAGAGACAGTGTCATTCACAGCATAGAAATCATTTATTTCCCTACTTATCATAACACAGTTCTCTAACAAAAAGAACATAATGCCATTTCTAAAGCATGTAAGGAAGTAACCAAAACTTTTCTAAGTTTACATTGCAACCAGTATTTTGGGGTTCATGCCATGTACCCCCAGTATCAATCCACAGTTGCTACTACCACTCAAACCTCACCGTTATTCTCTTGCTGGAACTGCCTGTGAGTGGATGGTTAAGAGAGTGCTCCTGGGTTTGGAGAGATGGCTCAGCAGTTCAGAGTATTGGCTGATCTTGCAGAGGCCCCAGGTTCAAATATCTGTACCCACATGACAGCTAACAACTATCCATAACTCTAGTTCCAGGGGATCCGAAGCCCTCTTCTGCATGACACAAGTGCACTTACATTCATGCAGGCAATACACTCGTACACATAAAATTAAAAATATAATAAATAAAATTCTTTTTTAAAGAGAGTGCTTGTGTCTTACCAATGGCTATATTTTCCTTTATCTCAATTACATTCAAGACAGAAATGTGCTCTAATAAAAGTCAACATTACCAAGTGTCTTAGTTTGCTTTCTGTTGGTGTGAAAAAGCATTTTCCCAAACAATTTGGGAAGTAAAGGATTTATTATATTTTGACCCTTTATAGTCCATAATAGAGCAAGGTTGAGGCAGAAACTCAAGGCAAGAACTCAAGGTAGGAATCTGGAAGCCGAAAATGAAGCAGAGACCACTGAGGAAGGGGCTTGTTTCCCCTGGCTCAGCTGCCTGTCTTACAGAGCCCAGGCTGTGTAATCAAGAATATGCCCAGGGCATGCCCACAGGTCAGTCATACAGAAGAAATTCCACAGTTGATATTTTCTCTTCTGAGACATGTCTAGATTTGTGTCTCTTTGAAAAAACTAACCAGCATAGCCATCATCTGCAGCTAGAAGCAGACATGTGACTAAATTCTGACCAATGGCAAGTAGGGGGGAACTTCATAGAAAGTTTATTTTATTTTTCAATTGCATTTGGATTTTTTTTCATTTTTATTGAATTTCTGTGATTTTCCTCTAGTGTGATTTGATGATGGTTAAATCCTTTCTCCTCTCCCCACCTTCCCTTATTGCCCTCCATCCTATGTAATGTACTCTATTATCTATATAATAAAGCTTTTAGAGTCTAATTTGTGTCTCCAAATAGTCTTCAGTGTGGATCTATCTATTGGAGCCTGGTGAACCTACCAAGAGTCCCATGATTAAAAGTGACTGTCTCTGCCCCTGCCAGAAGACATTTGTTGCCTTTGTTTCCTTAGTTGGAGTTAGACCGTCCTACCTACTTCTCCATGTCTATGCTGGTGCATGCTATCACAGTTGCTGTGATTTCATATGAGTAACTGAACAGCTGTCTGAAAACTGTTTCCCTGTTGTCATTCACCACCTCTGGCTCTTGCAATCTTTCTGCTCCCTTTTCTGTAATGATCATTGAGTATTGGAAGCAGAAGTTTGATATAATGTCCTATTCAATGATCGACACTTGTTCTCTGCACGTTGGCCAGTTGTGAGTTACTTGTTAATCTTCTGCATAAGGAAACTTCTCTGGTGAGAGCTGAAAGATGCATTAACCTATGGGTATGATAATAAGTCATTAAGAGTCAGTTTAATATGATAGTTATATAGTATAAAACTAGTATTATGTTCTCCCCTATGTCCTGTGACCTGTCTAGGCTCAGATTCCTAATACTGATATCACTATAAGATGTGGGCTCCATCCTAGGAAATTGGACCTTAAATCCAATTAAAGATTGGTTGGTTACTCCTATACTATTTGTGCCACTATTGCACTGGTGGGCATATCCTGATAAACCATTTGTTATTGTAGTTCCCAGGATTCACATCTGGGTAAGGGTATGATTATTTTTGCCTTCTAGTAGCATGCATAGTACCTTCAACCAATATGAATGCTAGTCAGCAGAGATGAGGCTCTGAAGTCAGCACAAGCTTGATTTCTCCTTGTTTGTTCTACAGCTCATTTATGTACTGTCTTTAGCAATAGGATCCTACCATGAAGTTCTAGGGGGTAAGCAAGAGCAGGGGCAATGATTAGAACTTTTTGAGGGTCATAGGGATCAGTAGTCAACAGTTTCTAGAGAAGGAATCCATTTCTGACATTGAGGTTTTTATTTTTATTACCCTATGATGTCTAGAAAGGGCAATGTCTTCATGCTATAGGACAACTCCTTTTAATATGTTTTTATAATGTGTAAGTATACACTTTAGGAACCTTCTATAGTGGTAGGTTTCCATGTGGCTTTTTCCAAAGGCCTTTAGTGTTACTTAACCCTCCCTATACTCCCTCCTCTGCCCTGCCCTCCACTCCCCACTGTGTTTAAGCCTTCCTAGTCTAAGATTCATCCTTCCTCTTCCTTTTTTTTCCAAAATTTTTGTTTTTTAAGAGCTAAGGAATAGTCTATTGTATATATGTACCACACCTTCATTATGCAGTCATCAGTTGATGGATATCTAGATTATTTCCAATTTCTGGCTATTATGCAAGGGCAGCAATAAACATGGATGAACAGAAATTTCTGTAGTAGGGTAAAGAAATAGTAGGGTATGACTGGATAATGTGGTAGATTAATTTCAAGCTTTTTGAGGTGTCTCCACACTGGTTTCCATAGTGGCTGCACAAGTTTGCACTCCCACCAGCAGTGGATAAGAGTCCCCGTATTTCAAAGAGACTTGGTTGTTCATCATTTTATATATATATATAAATATTTCTTTAAATAATCTGCATTTCCCTGTAAGAAATGACATATTTATTTGGAATCTGTCTTATATAGAAAGAACATGAATTAAAACAACTAACTTTGACAATCTATTTTATTCTCCTCCATGCTTGGAACTAGGAGGAGAGCAGGGATTGAGATCCCCCCATATTATGCTCATATGATGAGTTCAATCAGTCTGCTCTTCCAAGTCATCTCAAATTTTATAGAGACTCTTAACATGCTGCCTGTATTTTACTATTTTTTCTTTTTTAAAATATTTTTTGAGTATGGAGGTTATGTGAATTCAAGTGCAAGTGTCCTCAGAGGACAGATGAAGTCATGAAGTCATCATATCCCCTGAAGCTGGAGTTACAGGCAGGTATGAGCTACCTGACCTGAGTGCTGGGAACCAAACCTTTATATATTCTGTAAGAGCAGAATACAACCCCTGATTTATCTCTTCACTAATTTTATTCTTATTTGCTCAGTATATTATTAGATATTTGAGAGAAATCCTCAGGTATCATAATTAAACACTGGAAAATAAGTCAATAAGTGAGTAAGTGATATATTTTTATTCTAGGTAGAAGATTCAGCATGATCAATGGTTCCAAAATGTAAGGAAAAGAAGGAAGTAATTTCATTTAGGAACTTGAGTTCAACACCATCAGCAATAGAAGTGGAAAGTCAAATGCAAGGACCATGTTGCTTTGTGAAAAAATGCAGTGAAAAACTGCATTGGGGTACAAAATAATTAGTGCTAAGTAATAAACAAGGGGTATGTCAAATTAACAAGGTTTTGCACCGCAAAAGAAAATTAGCATAGTGAAGACAGCCTAGAGAATTAAATCTTTGCATGTGATTGTCAAAACTAAATTTTACTTTTTAATAAAAATAGAATAGAAGATTTCCCATTTGTTTATTCAATAAGGAATTAGTAGTCTGAATATATATATAGAGAGAGAGCTTTTAAGAACACTGGGAGATTTAATAATCTAATAAACAAATGGACAACTTATCTAGAAACACTTTTCAAAGGACATTGTAAAAATAAACAATAAATAGTTTTCAAAAGATCAACATCTTTACCCACAGGGGAAATGTAAATCAGAAAATACATTGAAATTCTATCTTAACAAATCCGAATTGCTATTATCTGGAAAACGCAAAGCAACCAATATTGTCAGGATTGTGCAGAAAAAGAAACCCATGTACACGGCTTAGTTGGAATGTAGATCAGTCAACCTCTTTGGAAGTCAGTATGGAGGTCCTCTAGGAATTAAAATCAGAACAACCATAAGACCTACCTGTACTATTTCTGGGTGTATAGCAAAATGAGTTAGTCGGTTAACTGTACTTAAACCTTCATTCCCATGATTCTTGCTGTACTATTTGCAAAGAACCAACTTAAGGAACCAGTGCTGATATCTATCAAAGAATAAATGACTAAGGAAAATGTGATAAACAGGGAAAGAGCTTTATTCAGCCATAAAAATGAATGAAATTATCATCATGTTTAGCAAAATAATACAGACACAGAATCACAGCTATGTTTCCATGTTTTTTCTTATATGGAGAATTTATGGAATACAAAAAGATATGAAAATACAATGAATGCTATTAGGATCAGAAGGGGAAAGTGAAGCAGATCAACAAGCAAGATGACGGGGTAGATACAATCAAAGTGCATTGCATGCAGGGAAACTTCATCATGAAACTCCTTACTGGGAGAAGGGTGTGTGTGTGTGTGTGTGTGTGTGTGTGTGTGTTTGTGCATGTGTGTGGGGGGGGGTTGTGCAACAAACTTATGGACCCAGTACTCAGAAAGGCAAGGCAGGATCATAATGACTTTATACTAAGTATCAGGCCAACCTGGGCTATATAATGAAACCCTTTTTCACACACACACACACACACACACACACATTGTTTGTCTTCTTTTCACAAAATTTTTGAGTACCACATTTCTGAGTTAATGTTCAGTTGTCCATTTGACATACCTGTGAAGAGGGAACCACAGTGAGGAATTTCCCCATTGGGTTGGCCTGTGGCCACATCTATAAGGCATTTTTCTAACTGCTAATTGATATGGAAAGTCTCAGCCCACTGTGGGCAGTGCCATCCCTAGGCAAGTGGGCCTGGGCTGAATAAGAAAGGTAGCTGAGCAAGTCAGAGGGAGGAAGCCAGTAATCAGCATTCCTCCCTGGTTTCTGCTTCAGTTTCTGCTCCAGCTTCCTGCACTGACTTCCTGCCTTGGCACCCCTCAATGAAGGTCTGCAATCTGTCAGATGAAATAAAGCCTTTTCTCACCAAGTTGGTTTTGGACAGTGTTTCATCACAGCAAGACAGAAGCAGACTAGAATAAGCATACTTATACTTCAATAAGAAATAAACAAGGTTATAGGTTAACATATGTTTTCAAAATTCAAAGTACTAAGTATCATTTGGAGATGTTGTTCCTGAATGACTTTCCCAAGTCACAGAGTCAATGCAAACTATGTGCAAAATTCAAACCTCTTGATGCAGAGTTAAGGAATTGTTATGTCTGATGTAGAGCAATAGGCACTTATTATGGTTACCTCAATAATGAATTTCATGTCTATTCCAATTTTTTCCAAACGGAGCTATTTTTATTGTGTTTCCAGGAAAGGTTATCCAAATATCCAACTTATGAACTCTGTTCAAATGTTCAAAAAATTGCTTGGTGGCAGCATCTTCAGAATAAGCAGCACATTTTGGCTGGAGGTTAAAAAAAAAATCCCCAATGAAGTATGAAGCTTTGGGTTTTAGAGCAAAGATACCAGGAGAAATCTAGTTTTGCTACAGAAAGTAATTAGGTTCCCTCCCTTAGTACTTGTCAAATCCCTAGTGCCACATATTGCTCTATATGAACACTTAATGACCTTTCCATTTCCTGGGCCAACAGAGGAAAGCAGAAAATGTTCCTTCCCAAGTTAGCTCCCTGTGTGAACCACAAAGAATAGATCATGATTAATGAGACAGTCCCTTATGTGGTCCCAAGGGTTCCACTAGGAAGATTGCATTGTTTATTCATATTCAACTCTATATTCTAGGATCAAAATTGTATTCTGTTTACATCTGTTAGAGACATTAATTTGTGTTATTTCTGTCTACTTTTTTTCTGCTAAAATCACCGAGTAACCAGGAAATGTATTGATTTTGCTTAATTTTCATGTGTTTTTTGTTTTGCATCTAGTCCATTTTATGATAGCTTCTTCTACAGGTTAAAATGATATTAATAATCCATTTCATAGATGAGAAAATAGAATTTCAGAACAAAGGTTGAATAACTTACTCAAAGCCACAGAATTATTAAGCGTCATAGCCTCATGATGAAACAACTGACGTTTTCCTGAAGCAACTCAGCTGTAATGCAATTTTGTCCAAAGAGTAGAACACAAACTGTTACTCTTGGAGAATATGATCTAAGTTTTCCAACACTTCCTTTCTAAGGAAGGGTCCTGTGTGAATTACAGAATTCTAATAAATCTATATGGAATGTTGTATAAACATGTTGCTTTATGTTATAAAACAAAGCAAAACAAAACACTGCAGCATAATTCTAATGCATTGAAAATTGACCTCTCCAAATTCCATGTCACTCCCAGAACCTGGGAATGAGATCCTGATGTAAAATTGGCTGTTGCAAGCCAATTACTTCAGTAAGACAATCCTTTAATCCAATACAACTAATGTATTTACACAAAGGAGAAGAAAGACACAGGAAAGGGCACCACATCAAAATGAAGGCTGAGCTCAGAGTGATGTGTCTACAAATCATGGGACACAAAGTATGAACTGCAGCCATCCTACTTGAAGCTTTGAGAAAAGCAAAGAATGGATTCTTGCTTAGAGGCTCCAGGAGGATCCAACTCTACATACATCCCAATTCCAGAATCTGCCTCCAGAATAAACACTTTGTTTTAAACCCTCAGCATGTGGCAATTTGATGCCATTTCCTTTGTAAACAAATGTAACTACACTAATGATCTGAAGCTTTTATCTAATAGAATCTTGCACATAATAAAAAGAAAAGCTAGTCAAGGAGAAGGTATGGGTAAATCTTAAAGTGTATTACTAGTCCAAAGAGGTCATCCTGCATGAAACTAAATAGATGATGGGTTATTCTAACTGTGACATACTAGAAAAATTGAAACTGGCCATACCCGACACTTAGTTTAGTGTATATGAACTTGGCTACAGATAGGCATATTTGTCAATATATGAGAATATATACAGACCAGTTTCCCTTGGTTGCATCCCAGAACTTGAAGGTAGGATCCTATTGCTGAAGACACCACACACTCTGGACACAAGATTTGGAATAATGAAGCTGGAACTGATCTGGAAGCCTTCTCCCTGGGGGCTAGCTCTCAAAGTATTGAATTGTGCTATGTAAACTTCCAAGGGAGAAAAACAATCAATAAGACTAACCAGCTGTAAGGCCTATGAACCACAATGACTGGTCAAGCAAAATATCCCTAATAATAGCACTTTTATCATTGGGATATGTGATGGTTGAATGAGAATGTCCCCCATAGACTCCAAGAATTTGGACATTTTGTCCCCAGTTGGTGGTGCTATTTTGGGTAGTCTTATAAGATGTGGCCATGCTGGAGGAAGCACATCACTGGGGGCGGGCTTAGAGAGCTCTTAAGCCTTGCCAGCCCTCTAGTCACTCTCTTGCTTCTTGTGCCTGCTTGAAGATGTGAGCATTTAGCTTCTACTCCTACTTTAGCCAACTCTGTCCCATGCCTCCCTGCCATGATAGAATCTTGCCCCTTTGGAACCATAAGCTAAATAAACTCTTCCTTTTATAAGTTCCCTTGCTCATGGTGTTTCTATCGCAGCAACAGGGAAGTAACTAATACAAGGTAACCAACAGCTATCTAATTGAACTTAAGGCCAGTTCAATAGGAGGGAGTTTATGCCTGGTACTGTAAACTTAAACTTAACCACATACCCAATAATAGAGAAATAACAGACTCTAGAGCATAACCTACCACTACAATTTTCCCAAAACAATATAATTACTAACCAATTAGTCAAGGTTCTCTAAAGAAATAAAACTGATAAAATGAATATATATTCATTTATCTATCCTGTAATCTAATCTCTATCCTGCAATATACTCTAATAACTCCATGTATTTTATTAGATTAGATTACAGGATAGAGGCCGAGTAGTCAACAATGGCTGTGCCACACTGCAGAGGCTGAGAATCTGGTAGTTGCTCAGTCCACAAGGCTGGGTGTCTCAGCAGTCCCAGTCTGGCTCAAGGCCTGAAGGATTCCATGAGGTCTGCTAGTCTTCAGTCTACATTGTAACCCAAAGAAGTTGGTTCTATTATCAGCAGAGGAATGTAACAGCAGTAAGATGAACTCACTGTGAGAGAGAAGACAAGCAGGCAAAAAGCAAAAGCTGTCCTCTGCCATGGCCTTTTACACAGGCTGCCACCAGAAGGTACTGCCCACATTTACAGTGGGTGTTCTAGTTTCAAATAAACCAATCAAGAAAGTATCACTCATTCCAGTTAATTCCAGATCCAGTCATGTTGACAACCAAGATCAGCCATCACACTGACTATATTCTAACTACTCACCCTTCTATCTACAGACAGCATACTTCTCACCACTCATCAAAGAAGCTTCTTTTTGTAATAGAGGGAGAGCATTACAGAGATCTACTACTTGACAAAATACAGATAATAAGCACCTTTCTGGTGCCCAGCTGCCCCAACTGGTACATATACAGCAGAACCCTACACTTAAGGCTTAGGAAACATCACATAAGAAGGGACAGAAAGACTGTCAAAGTCCAAGGACCAGGACTCCTAGAACTAGATAATATATCTAGACACGACAGGGAAACTGTACCCATGAAATCTCAACAATATGGTTTCCCAAACAAGACCTGTGTAATCCCAACAGTAGTCAACATGCCAGTGTGAATGGGAGTGCTATGGCCAGTCCACAGCTGCCGAGAGAGGGAGAATCAGTTTTTCCCAGGAATGGACACCCTGATGAGTTATTGAATCAAATATATATATATATATATATGCATATATATGTATATGTGTGTGTATAAGAAAAATAATTACTAAAAAAGCCCTCAGTAGGGAATGTGCATAACAAACCTGGAACACTTTGCAATGCAAGAAATTTAGAAAGACAGTCCCTTCACCCTAAACTCAAAATGACGCTGATCTGTCAAAGTGATACAGGCACCAACTGGAAGAGCTCTCAAAGGATGAAGCTGAAGAATCAGAACCAGATACATGAACAAGTTTTAGGTTATAATCAGCCTAATAAAATAAATAACCCTAAGTCCATACTGGAAGGAAAGGG
>NW_008352891.1:2466941-2472044 GCF_000622305.1 Nannospalax galili
TTCTAAGATATGTATGCAACCATTCTTGTATTGCCAAATTGTTGTATTAATATACATGTATATTCATATCTACACATGTGTGTATATACATACACAATGACCTCTAAATAATGTTTGTCTCACAGGTTACTTCAGGTCTTTTGTGACTAGCACTAATGCCTCTCATATGAATAGTCCCTGAATACATATTTAGTAGAAGAATGGAAGCCATGAATGAAGTAATTGGAGCCATGAATGAAGTAAGTCACAAATTACATGCAGTATAAGTCAAAGTATGAAATTTACAAATCGGTAAATATGGTTTTTGTTTTTTTGTTGTCGTTCTTCTTCTTCTTTGTGAAGCAGGGTCTCCCATAGCGCCAGCAGGCTCTGAACTCATTATATAGAGTCCAAGGTAGCCTCCATCTCACAAACATCTGACTCCGGAGCCATGAATGAAGTAAGTCACAAATTACATGCAGTATAAGTCAAAGTATGAAATTTACAAATCGGTAAATATGGTTTTTGTTTTTTTGTTGTCGTTCTTCTTCTTCTTTGTGAAGCAGGGTCTCCCATAGCGCCAGCAGGCTCTGAACTCATTATATAGAGTCCAAGGTAGCCTCCATCTCACAAACATCTGACTCCCAGAGTGCTGGGATTAAAGGAGAGTGCCACCATGCCCGGTAGCAGCAATGCTTTTGTTCTGGAGGAACAAAATGAAAAATGAAAAAAAAAAATCCACAAATCGTAGAAATAAAAGTAATCTGCAAAATGACAATTTTATAAACTGAGCATTTTAATATTCCAAAAACTGGACTGAAACAGGACCTAGGTTTGAAAAGGCAGCCAAGTGCTTCCTGCTTCACCTTGGAGAAAAAAACCCTTCTATCAAGGGGTTTCCATTTCTCCTTGTGAGTGAAGGAAGTAACATGTGCCCTGACAGTAGCTTCAGAGAGCTGCTATAAGGATCAAAGTGAGTGCTTTGCAAACTAAATGCATCTTGACAAGTAAATATCATGTGAGTATGTTGAAATGTGGAAAACGCTTGGCTCTGAATAGGATTCAGTACAGTGATTAGAGAAGCAGAAAGGATTCTAAGTAAAGAACTGTATTAATAAATCTCTCATGGAGGGGCATGTACATACCTGTATCTGGGTCCATGGTATCTTGTGGCAAAGTTCTCCCTAGTGACTCTGATGTTGGCAGTGTTGCCTGTAGCCCTGTGTGCCACACTTCCTCTGAAGCATGGAACTGCACAGAGACAAGGATGAGCAGCAGGGCCACAGAAAGTCTCAGGGCAGCTGAGCGTGAGGGACATCACCAGGTCTCATATTTCTTGTCTAACCCACTTGCATTTTCCTTCTAGAGAAGGCAAGTATCATTTTATACTATGGACTCTGCCCATGAGATAAGTTTGAAGGAGGGGTTCGTCTGGAGTGGGAGAGGAATGAGAGAGGGAAATTGGGGGTGAAAGGACTTAAATACCTCATATGCATGTATGATATTGTCAAAGAGTAATTGTTAAAAATCTGAGAGCCGTTTAAAAATGACTCAGAAGTTGAGGGCATATACTGCTCTTGCAGAAGACCAAGTTCAGTTTCCAGCACCCATATCAGACAGCTTGCAACCTCCTGTAAGTCCAGCTCCATGGGGATCTGGCAGCTCTAGCCTCTGTAGGTATCTGTATTCACATGAACATACTTACGCATAGACACACAAATACACATAATTACCCAATTGCCTTACCCTGCATCCCTGTTCAGCATGGAAGAAGCCAGAGCAGTCTGTGTCCTGATTCGCTACTGGCAATTTGGGTAACCTCTTCAGAGGATGGTGTGATAAGGAAAGGAGGTAGGAATTGGCTAGGCAGTTAGGGTAAAAAGACCCCAAAGAAACGTAGCCAGTTTCTTGGCTAAAACTCAAAATGTCCTTGGGCCTCTTAACAACATACAATGTTCCAGAAGCCAAAAATGTCAAAAGTATTTGGGAGCTCTTATCTAACCCCTAAAAGGTTTTAGGGTTACCTCTTCAGAGGGGGGAGTGTTAGAGTAGCAAACCCCTCTCAAAAAAGAAAGAGTACACGAAGTTGTCAGAAAAAAGTGATGGGGAAATATGGGAGGAGTTGAGGGGAGGGCATGGACATGGATTTGATCAAAACACATTAAATGCATGTATGAAATTCTCAATAAATTTAAAGATATATAAGACGTTTTTAAAAAGTATGTGCCCATATAAAAACTAAACATTGTTAACATAGACTAGAAAGAAAGCTATTAGAATTTGGGGGTCATGGATTTTGGGGACAAACTGCTAACTCTAAGGAATTACTAAGTGTGTTCTGGATAAAGTATCTTTAATTTTCGTGGAAATAATAGTTAACATGTTAAATGTAATTTTAAACAAGGGTGCTACCACTTACTACACGCTATCACCCCCCAGATACTTCATATGGTGCTTACTTAACCCAAGGCTGGTCTTCGTATCAGGACATGGGAGTATTCTAGTTACCATTGAAAGATTCGAAGACAATGAGTGAGGCTATATTACGCATGTCAGAGGTCACACAGTAAGCCACACAGGAGAGCATGGAGTCACATGTTCTTTCATTTATACCGCACACCTCAATCATATTCTGAGGCTTCCTAGTCATGTTGTCATTGCAGATCAGTCTTGTAGGCTGAAATCATTGCATGGTGATAGGAGAGAATTAATATTGGATGATCACTTGATACATCCTAAACACACTGAGTACCTGTTTCCATTTAGTCCACAGAGGAGCATTTTGAGTATGTTCTGGTTAACTTCCACTATCAATGTGACTTGATTATAGACCTATGTGTCCTGGGCCTGTCTGTGAGGAAATTTCCATAGAGGTGTGAAACAAAAGGGACAATCTACTCTCAATGTGATTGGTATTAATGCACGGGTTGGGATCCCAGACTGTGTAAGAAAAGAAAAAGGAGGAAATCAGCTGAGCACCAGAATTCCCTACTCTCTGTTCCTTTATCTATCCAGACATGCGGGGTCTTAATTGCATGTTCCCTGTACTATGAACTTGGCCATGTCTCTCTTGCGATGATAAGGCTCATCCCCTCAAACTGTGAGCCAAATTAAACTCTTCTTTCCTTTAGTTGCTTTGGTCAGGTAGGTTGTCATGGCAAAAAGAAAAGTAACTACTACAAGATGCGTGTCACTATATCTAATGACACTGAGAGAGTGGCATATAGGGTACAGTTAGGGCCAAGCTCTGCTTCTGGGCAAATAAACAAGCAAAAAAAAAAGCTTATTTTTAGTTTCTGCTGAAAACTGGTCATTCTACTCTGTCAATGTTCACTTTTGTATGGATTCACTGAACTGCATCTTCGTCGGCTAAACCACACTGACATATCTTCTACTCTCTCTGGGTGGTGCTTTGGCAGTCTATGTCAATTATCTTCTATTTCTCAGGGAAAATCCCACCCAAGAAAGTGGCTGCTCCTCATAATTTCTCATATTCATTTTCTACAAATGCATGTGTGTTTCTCCCAGCTTTTTGCACAATTATATGATAACAATTTCTTCCTTTTTTATTATATTCATTTAGTGTGTGTGTGTGTGTGTGTGTGTGTGTGTGTGTGTGTGTGTTTGTGCCTGTTTGCGAGTGCACATGCACATGTCATGGTAGATTTGTAGATTGCAGAGGACAATTGGTAAGAATCAGTTTCTCTCCTTCCACCTTGTGGATTCCTGGGATTGAATTGCAGTCATTAGCCCCTATACCCCATGAACTGGCCATCTCAATGGTCTAAGAACAATGATCTAATAGTCTGACTGAGTCTGTGGTTTTAATACAGGGTCCTATGCAGCCTAGGTGGGCCAGGACCTGACTAAAAACAGAGGTGACCTTGGATCCTCCTGTTCCTACCTCTGGAGCAACTGGGATGACAGGTGAAGCTACCACTCCACGCTTAGGACTTAGGAAGTGCTAGGGAATTGAACCCCGGGCCTTCGATATACTAGGCAGGAACTCTACCTATGGAGCTATGGCCCCAACACTCTTCCCTCTTATCACTACATAGTGTTCAGCTGATCTCTGTTTCTTTTTGACAAATTTCACTTTTGTTTGGCTCTGGTGGGTTTTGCTTCCTAAACTTCATAAAATATAAAAAGCACAAGCAATAATTATTTTTTAAATCCTGTGGCTGAGAAAAAATGTGCATTAAATTTTATGACAATATATATCTGTATACACGGGCAGAATGAAAGAGGGCTGCAAAGGAAATGCAAGAAATTGCATTCTTTGCTTTGGGAAAGAAACTCCATACCTCCTCAGGAGACAAGCAGAAGGGGGTATGACAACCCACCTAAGTCCACCCTTGCTCTGGTCTCTCTGCAGTATCTCAGGCACATTTGCCCAAGTCCATACATTCTGCCTTGGGTTTTTGTTTTTTTTTTTTTTATTTGTTTTCCATGCTGTGAATCAAACCCACATGATAGATAGATACTCTTCTACTGAGCTACGTCCTCAACTTCCTGCTGACCCTATTCAATCTTGTAAATACTGCCTGTGTGATCCCCTGCCAAGCTTGTCTGAATGCTCTATATGTGGGAAGTCAGCAACATAGATGTAACAGGAAGGCTAGCATGTGAATGAGGGTTCCAGAGGCAAACTCCTGCCTGAGCAACTACAAGGCAATGGATATCAATGTTAGTACTGAACAACCTAGCCAACAAGCAGGGATTAAGGCCAGATGGTGGTAAGGACTGATGGTTGAGAGGCTTGAGTGACACTGTTTATTCTGTAAGTATTTTTTTACATGTCTGCTTTTGCTACTAACTCTAGGCTTCTAAAGAAAGGAGGAATCTCACCCTACGTCCCTGTTCAGCATGGAAGAAGCCAGAGCAGTCGGTGTCCCTATTCCCTATTGGCAATTTGGGTAACCCCTTCAGAGGATGGCGTGATAAGAATAGGAGGTAGAAATTGGCTAGGCAGTTAGGATAAAAAGACCCCAAAGAAATGAAGCCAGTTTCTTGGCTAAAAGTCAAAATGCCCTTGGGCCTGTTAGCAACATACTCTTTTCCAAAGGCCAAAAATGTCAAAAGTATTTGGGAGCTTGTATCTAATTCTTAGAAGATTTTAGGGTT
>NW_008352891.1:2472446-2485136 GCF_000622305.1 Nannospalax galili
GGGTGCCACCTGCGATTGCAAATGCGCCGCCTGCGAGCACATGGTCATGCCTCCTGGGCGTTGCCTCCGATCACAAGGGCACTGCCTACTAGCCCACAGGCACCACCTGCAATCACATGGGCATTGCCTTCTGGGCACAGCCCCTGATGGCGCAGGTGCTGCCCATTGCTCCTTGCTACAGCCACAAGTTGTGGTCTCTCTTCCGCTGGTTGAGGTGCTGAGGCAGCTCCTCTGCTAGCCTGGGGCTGGAGCCTGTCTTCAGCTCACTGCTGTGCTGCCTCTGATCATTGTTGCTACTTCTGTCTGATTCCGGACCCCATGGCTGGTGAGGAGACTGTGTCAGCCACAGGAGACCAAGTTCCTTGATGTAGATCCCATTTATTGTAGAAGGGCAGAAGCTTATATAGGGGTAGGGGTCCAATCAAGAAGTTACAACTCAGATCTTTGGCAGGGCTCTGTCCTATCATGACATCAGGAATCAGACACCTCATTAGCATAATGGGTTTCAGGTTACTTAGGTTCCAGTTTCCTTATGGGGCCTGAGTTCCAAGGAATCACATGACCCAGGCTGTCTAAGTATTGCAATTTGGGATCTCAAAGGTGGTGATTAGGGAGTGGAGAGCTCTAGGCATCAGTCTCATGATCTGCCAATGGGAGCAAATGTCACAAGGCATTCCCTGTGGCTCCAACAGCTGGGTCGTTGCCTCCCGCCTGCTGTATGGCTGTCGATAAGACTTTCACCCTAGGCTCAAGCCTGTCTCCCCTTTTTTTTTCTTTTAAAAAGCCAATTATAGTTTAGTAAGGGCAAGGAAGAGTGGGTCATTGTCTTTTGGATCATTTAAATTTGAGGGAGTTGGATGTTGAGATGGGACAACAGCCAAATGAACTAGAGAAATGTGGGCCTTAACAAAATTAACAATGCAGGGTCCAAAAATTAGGAGATACCTGTAATGGCCATGGTCTCTGCTTGTGAAGTGAGATACTCAAGGTCGTCCCAGGTTATCATGTGTGCCATTGGAGCAGGTTGCTTCCATGGTCTGCAATGTCCGGTCGGTCTCTTGGTGATTGAGATATGCACCACTTCCTCCAGGGTCAGGGCTGCCATCTTTGAGGTTGGTGGCTGTGGAGGGAGGCTTTCTGTCACAGGCAACTGTAATGTTTCGAGCTGGGATAACATTA
Source organism: Nannospalax galili (assembly GCF_000622305.1). Lineage (NCBI taxonomy): Eukaryota > Metazoa > Chordata > Mammalia > Rodentia > Spalacidae > Nannospalax > Nannospalax galili. The sequence goes on from NW_008352891.1 coordinate 2,473,626, forward strand.
TCTGGAAACACATAAGCACAGCCTCTCCCTTGTGTTAATAATAGGTGGGGGTCTTTCCATTCGCCTGTGAAAGGGTCCTTCCATCTCACCATGGGGGTGGGAGTAGGATGGGTGAAATCCCCCCCAATGCTTTATAGCTGGTGGGATGCCACTGGAGTAGTGGGGGCCTCCCTTAAAGCCAGCACAAGATGGTGGTGGATGGCCACAGCCCTGTAATGGCATAGCAGAAGCCAACTTGAATTCTTGTTTTTCATTAAGGGAACCCTCAAATTCTAATTCTTCATCTTTTGTATTTTTACCAATAGCCATTGCTCTTGTTGCAAAGCAAGGATCTGTTAGTTTCATTTTGGCTAGGAATGCCTGGGACAAGCCACCCCCACCATCCTGTTGCTTTATTTGTTTATATTTTATTTATTTATTTATTTTTTTTTGAGGTAGTGTCTCCTTGTAGCCTCCGCTGGCCTGGAACTCCCTGTGTAGGCTGGCATTGATCTCACAATGATCCACCTGCTTCTGTCTCCAAAATTGATTTTTTTTTAAATCAGTGCAGTTACAAGTAAAATCTCATCAAGATTGGGGTGAGGGGTGCTAGAGAGATGGCACTCATATTTTTTTAATATGATTATTCTGCTCAGGGGCATTGGGGGAACTCCCCGAAGTGAGGCCAGAATTGCAGTCACAATGGGGTAGAACAGTCAAGATTGTGGGCGCCCCCTCCCTGACTTTTCTCCTTCTGGCTGGGAATAGCACACAAGCCCATTGCTCCAGATCCCAACCGCAGGAATCTTTAAACCAGGGGGCAAGAGCTAGCACTTTATCTAATACCTTAGTTACACCAGGCATGATAATGCACAAATGTAATCCCAGCACTAGGAAGGCAGAGACAGGTGAATCTGTGAGATTTGCAGGCCAGCCAGGCTAGCCAAATTGCCAAACTCTGGGTTCAGTGAGAGACCCTGCCTCAAAAAACGGGTGGAAGATTGAGGATGGCAATCTCTGATCTGCATACATATGTACACACAAATACACAACCACATGGGTGCACATACACCAAAAAGAGAACAAAAATCCTAGTATCTAATCCTGGCTGGCATACAAGAGAATCCAGTCACGACATCAGGAACTAGCACCTGTCCTCTGTGTCTGCATTATATATTTGAAGGTTTCGTTTAACAGCACACTTTTGGTCTGGAGAGATGGTTCAGCAATTAAGAGTACTGGCTGCTCTTTCAAAGGACTGGAGTTCAAATTCTAGCACCCACATAGCAGCTAATCACTGTCCTAACTCCAGTTCCAGGGGATCCTACGCCCTCTTCTGACCATGCTGCCATTGCATGACATGAGTACACTTACATACATGGAGGCAATTCACTCATACATAAAATAAAAATACTAATAAAAAATAACGCTCTTCCATGTTCTCTCTCTTCCTTCACTTTCATGTCAGGGATATGGGAGAAGCAGAGGAAGCAATGCCCTCCAACACCCTTAATAACTTTGACAGCATGATATTTCCCCAGGGACTGTGGTAAATGGACTTGCCCTATGCTGCCTCAACCTTGTGACAGGCAGAAATTGGGAGTTAAATTATGAGTACTCACAAAGAGTTGGCACTTATGAAGCACTCTATAAAGCTTATCTGAATTCAGTTTCCCTATCTGGTCATTGCAGAAGTTGTAATTAATAGATTTGTAACATATAAGTTATACACACACACGTTTTACACACGAACAACTGGGTAATTTCAGTGGAATTCACGGCTGCAGTTCTTGCCTTGTGGTCTGTAGGAGACTGGGGATTGAGATGGGATCTGACTATAATATTCTTTAGGATCCTGAATTATAAGAACTGAGGAAATATTTTCACCCTTACAGACAAATAGTCCTTGAAAGTAGGTAACTCTTTGAAGAGCCCATTTTACCTATTCTAGGCTTCTTTGACATCTGTCTCTCTTCATCCTCCAAAATTCTACAGCATTTATTTGCTTTCCATGTACTTGGATGTTTGTTACAGACTTCAGCAATACAGCTCTAATTTTTCTAACTCCAGGAAGCCCATTGGCAGCACAGAGACCTTGTTTCTTCTTTCTGTTTTCTGCATAGTATCTTAGTTAAGCACAGAAAGTCACAGAGTACCTAAATACGTAGGTGACCAGTGGCTTTTTATCTATCTGTTTATCCATTATCTCAAATTTCTTCCTTAATCTACTGATGATTTAAATCAATTGAATATGAATACTGAATCCTTGTTCTCTATGTTTCTCCACTGGCCATTTTGTACCTGGTTCTTTCACTCTGGGTATTTCTTATAATAACTTTTCTTGTTTATTTTTGGTAAACTGTTCCTTTCTTCCCTCTGCTTTGGCTCTCAATAAAACATTTTCAGCTGGTATTGAAATCATGAAAAAATATCTCAAGAAAGAGCTGTGTACTCTCCAGCAGTGTTATTAGTTTTCAATTCATAATTATAATACAATCATGCTCATTGGGAAAATCTTCAATAGTTCAGACATTTTGTATAAACATATTTATCGTTGTTAATACATTATAGAGTCCTGGGAAGCCAAAAGCAATTAATTGCATGCATTTGACTTTGTTATCAGCTGGAGAAATTAGTTTCTGATACATTTAGATTGCATTTAATAGTTCATTGATGTTTGTTGAATTATAAACTTGAATTATTTTAAAATTATGAGGCATTGGACAAATTGAAAGAAAAATGGAAGTCTCAATTCCCATACTATTTCTGACTTCCTTTAAATATTATTTCAAATATGCAGCTCTATATGAAGAATGACAGAAATACAATTGTGAAGTAACCAGATGTGTGCATCCCATCCTGAGTGCAGAAGATGGAGATTAAATGTAGAATAGAGCAGCGTGGATCGCACAGGCAGAAACCGACAGTCCAGATGAGTCAGCCCTTTAGCCCTTTGTCCCTCACCTTCAACTCGCACACAGGGTAACAGGAAGACTCCTGTGTGCTGTTGCTCCTTCCTTGTCCTCATTTTCTATTTCCTTCTCCACAGTCATTGTAAATATGACCCATTAAGTAAAACAGAACAGAACTACTTGCATGCCTCATCATGATTACAATTGCATTACATGGGAATAATCGCCCCCATCCCAGGATAAATAAGTGAGGAGATCCTGTAAGTTTTTCATTCCAAAGTAATTAAGTAATCTTGTAGAACAAAAACAAAAACACAAAACAAAACAAAACAAAACAAAAAAACACACTCAACCTCTAAAATTAAAAAAAAAAATTTGAAAGAAATGAATGCTTTATTAAACATTTCACCCCTCCCTTACCACCTCTTGCTGTAGGCCTGCAGCCTGCCTCTGCAGGATGTGATATATTCTCTCTCCCTCTCTCTCTCCTCTTTATGCCTTCCCTTGTTCCCTTTCTCTACCTCTGCTTCAAGCTTTTTTCTCCTCTCTTCTTCCCTCCTCATCCAACCCTTTGTCTTCTATTTGTTCTTTGGTATTGCATCATTCTGATATGGGGGAAATGGGGTTGTGATGAAATAGAACTTTTTTATCAAGTCTAGATATGGATGTAATAGAATTTGATACTCATGTGACAATTCTGTGAATTATTGTAAGATTACCTATTTTTGGTTCTCAACAATGTTTCCTTTTCACTGGGGTAATACTTCTTATTTCCAACTTCTTCCTCTGTCCTAGGCATTCTTCCTCAACATTTTTGCCTAGGGACATTCTAGAATCACTGAAGCTGAGAGGAATGGATGTTTGTGGTATTTTGTGCTTACCTTAGGTATCAGCCTAGAAAATATGCTTGCATCCTGGACCTCAGAATTTTGAAAGAATGGCAGATACACGTGACCCCTCCCCTACTCTCATGATCTGTTTTAACTACAGAGCTTAATTAGGCCCCACTTTAGAATGCCCCACAATCCTTCTCAGTTCCCTAATCAGCTTCTCAGAAGCCATGTACCAAGCTTGAGGTGAGAGATGAAAGCTCATAGACCACACAAAGTCCACACAAAGAACGCATGTGTGAGTCCTCTCTCATTCTCCACCCAGATTTTATTCATAGAATTGATATGAGGATTTTTAGCATTCTGGAAATGTGCCTTAAATTTTCTTATGCCTTCTGTGTGAAAAGATCAGATTTAAACCTTTCAGATACTGTATGTATATCATGATGGATTGTCAATACCGCCATTTAAATATCTTACGAAAACCCATCTTACACAATGAAACAAAGAAAAACCAGAGAATGAAAAATACTTTGTGCTACATAAAAAATATTTGAAATACAGATTTCAATGTCTCTAAATATGATTTAATGGGAAAGCAAGCCGTATAGGTTTCTTTACTCAATTCAATTCCTGTGGCTGCTTTTAGGTAACAATGCTAAAATGTTAGTTAAAAGAACCTTTATAGCTTCCAAGAAAAAAATGATTTATTATGTGACCATATATGGGAAAATATGACAATCCTTATAAAATATTGGCCCCAAAGGGATACAATAAGATCAAGTCTGTTAACATTCTGATTGGAGGAAATGTAAGTATTGCAAAATTGAGATGTTTGTAAATAGAAAACACAACAAACAAGTGAGCCAAGGAAAGAGCAAGTGTTAGAAGACAGCTTAATTCAGCAACACAAGTGGTTTCAAATTGAAAAGGCACCAAAATGCACAGGAAAAAAGGAGCATTCTCTCCTTATTGCCAAGAACTCTAAGTACTATTGGTGATGTTTTAAGACTCTAAAGATACCATGTAATTATTGGCTGTTAGACAATTTTCTGAAACTGAGTATATGGTGGGCTGAATGAGGTGTCCCCATAGCCTCCAAGCATTATTTTGTCACCAGTTTATTGGCTTCGTTTGGGGTGGGTCATGGAAATTTTAGGAGGTGTGACTATGCTGGAAGTACATCACTGGGGCTGGTTTGGAGGGTTCATAGGCCTACTTACCACCTCCACTTTCACTCACTGCTTCCTGGGCTTACTTGAAGATATGAATTTTCAGCTTTCTGCTCTGTCCTTTCTGCCATGATGGACTCTGATCCCTTTGGAACTATGTGTTGGATAGCTTTGGCTGTCAACTTGACACACCTGGATAGAGGAAACCCCAATTGAGGATTTTCCTCCATTGCACTGGCCACAGCCATGTCTTGACTGTTGAGTGAGGTGAGTGAGCACAGCCCACTGTGGATGGTGCCACTGCTTGGCAGGTGGTCCTGCACTGTATAAGAAAGATGGTTGAGCAAGGGCCAATAGCAGTGTTCCTCCATGGTCTGGGTTCCAGGTTCCTGCCCTGAGTTCCTACCTTGGCTTCCCTTAATGATCAACTATGCTGTAAGCCAAATAAAGCCTTTTCTCCCCAAGTTGGTTTTGGTCAGTGAGTGTTTCTTTCATAGCAATTGGACAGAAACTAGAACAAACTGTAAGCCAAACAAATTCTTCCTCTGTAAGTTGCCTCAGTCATGGTGTTAATCACAGTAACAGAAAAAGTAACTAATATAAATGGCTAAAGTTTTCCCTGATCCTCCACAATCTTTCAAGTGTTTTCTTCATATTCAGTTGTGTATATATTTTTAAAATGTGAATTAATGTAACACCCTATTCCAATTTCCAAAACGGAAATATTACTGTTTTCTTAGATGTTTGTCAATATGTAAACAAATCCTCCTGTGCTTTGAATGTGGATTGTACAGAAATAGTTCAAAAAATGTTTTCCACTTAAATAAATATTAAAAATAATATTTATGTTAGTTTTATTGATGTATCTGTGTGTGTGTTAGGGGTGTGAGAGGATGTTGGATTCCCTAGGGATGGCATTATAGGCAGTTCTGAGCCACCTAATATGTGTTCTGGGTACCAAATTCAGGTCCTCTGTAAAAGAAGGAAAGCTCTCTTAACTGCTGAGCCATCTCTCCAACTTCTATATTAAGTATTTTTATGAACATCTGTCTGAAAGAATCTTTTGACTTAGTATACAGCACATGCATATGAATTAAAAACATTAAAATTGTTTTCATTTTTGTGAACTATCGAAGATAATAAATATGTCATTGTTTCATTTGATGTTTTAAGAATCCGAATGATGTTTATCAAGATATGCAGCAAAAATTTAATAATTGCTTCCCATGGATTTGGCATTTTTCTCAATATGAAACTATGAAATGATAATAGTGCATCTTCTTGCATAAACAAAGATTTCATAGCACCTACAGTAACATATGATAAATGTAAGTACTTCAAATAAAGAAAACACATTGATTTCAAAAATCTACCTCATTTATTGAAAATGAATAAAATATATTTGGCATTGGTATTAATAATCTGACTGAATTCTACTAATTTAGTGATTGTTTGTGCTTTGAGGTTTTGGAGACAAGCTTTCATTTTGTAGGCCAGTCTGGAATTCAATATGTAGCACAAACTGGCTTCAAACTCATGAGGAATCTCCTGTCTAGGCCTTTCAATTACTAGAGTTTCAAATGTCAGTCGCTATACCCAGGTTGTGTTTTTAACAAGTTGAGTTTTTTCAATTCAACATAAGAGAAGCTACATGGACCCATTTTTCCAAGAACATATAGTTAGTTACAAGAGCACAGCATCTGATAAACTTCAGAGTGACCAGAAAATAGAAGTACCTTGCTAAGCAAATACACAGGAAAAGGGCATTTTTTAAAAAAGTAATATAACCCCCAATTCATCTTTTCTTTAAAAATAATTTTAATTAACATTTTTATATTGTACATATTTATGAAATGCCATGCACTATTTTGTTAAATAAAACATTTTATGTCCAATCAAGCTAAGTACATCTGTCTCTTGAGACATGTATCACTACCTTGTAGTGAAAACATTCAAAACCTCTTCTTTTAGCTTTTCTGACTGTATTCTGAAAGATGAAGTCTAAATTGAAGATGTTCAGATTGACCCATCATTTGACATGCCAAAGCCAGCCAAGGAATCAAACATGATCTCCTTCACAACAGGTAAACAGAGCTCAGTGAGGGCAAGAACAGCACCCAGGTAAAAGGACACACTGGCTCCAAGGTAATATTTGAAATCTTTTTTAAGATTATTTTTTATTGATTTTTTTTGCTAATTTCATACAATACATCATGATCATATTTAGACCCTCCTCCTCTATCTGCACCACCTGTAACACTCCAACTGATTTTCATGCATTTTATCATGTATGTTAAGGCCTATGTAGCTGAGTTTCTGTTTCCAAATATCCTTCAGTGTGAGATATCCACTAGAGTCTGGTCAACCTATCTAGAGTAACTTCCTTAAAGACCAACTGTCCCTCTCCCAGTAATCATGGATTGCCCATAGTTTCTCAACTAAGGTTGGGACTTCTTACCCATTTCCTCCATTCTGTGCTGGATTTTTTTGTCTAGTTTAAAGTTGCATTGGGTCTTCTGCATCCTGTCACCATTGCTGTAAACTCATAGGAATAACTTCCCAGCTCTCTGGAAAACCATTTACTTGTGGTCTTTCACCATCCCTGGCTCTTACAGACTTTTTAGTTCCTCTTCTGCAATGGTCCCTGAGCCCAGGATGGCAGAGGTGTCCTATCCAAAGACAGGCTTTCTGCAGTCTCGTATTTTCTGCACCAATTGTATTATGTATTTTTCCATGGGTCAGGAACTGTATAGTCTTTTCAAGTGTCAGTTAACTTCCTGGATTGGAGTTTATCTATGGGATACATTGTTTCTCTAAAATCCCCCAATTTTGGATAAGACAATAAGGCCATATGTTTGAGGAAGCTGACCAACCAGATTATATCACTTGTTGCCAATCTTGTGTGTCTGTTTGTCCATGTGCCTGTGTCTGTATTTGTGTGAATGCAGTGTATATATGTGGTATATACATACTCCGTGTACCAGCACCCGTGCTTGTGCATGCATGGATGCTACAGGAGGGCGTCATGTGTCCTTGCCTCCCTCTCTGCATTATTATTTTGAGGCAGGTCTCCTCTTGAACCTGGGGCTTGGCTTTCCAGGTAGTCTGGCAGCCAGCCATCCCAGTGATCCTCATGTCTCCACCCCCACATCTCTGGGGTTATGGGAGTATATGGCCATGTGTGGCATTTTTATGTGAGTGATGGAATTTAAACTCAGGTCCTCATGCTTGCTTAGCAAACTCTTACACACTGACCAGTTTTTCCAGATCCTTGCTATAGATCTTTTTCATTGCAAAGGTCTTTTTGGAAAGTGTTAACAAGCTATTCTGAGATGGTTATAGGTTCCAAATCTCTTGTTACTACATCTCGGTTCTATGACAGCACAATCCACTGTTTTACAACCATCTTTATCCCAGTCTGTCTTATAACTTGAAGATTTTGGCACATAGCTGACTTCCTACAAAGAGGAGAGTCTCTAGCCTCTCAAATATACCTGATCTCTATTTTGTGAAGTTAAAACTTTCCTGTGAGAAAATCTATTCTTATTTGAATGTCTTTTCATTTAAATACGGTGGTTAGTCATGTTAAGATCATGGCTCTTGAAATAAAAACAAAACTATGAAGAAGAAGAGCATTCATTGAAATAAATGTCACTTGGTAAAGATAAAATCATGTTTTCCCAGATGCTTAGGTCATTTTGTATCAGGCTTATTATAGGAGGATTTAATTTGGAAAGATGAAAAGCACTGAATTCATAATGGTTCTTCAGTAAAGATAGAGGCCACTAGCGAAAGCTTATCTGTCATAGAAGCATGTTCTCACCTGGCGAAATTCTTCAGGTCTTTATGACCAATGCTACTTCAGTTTTGTTACACAGTTCAGGTTAAGTATTTCAAAATACTAGTTGCTATCATAGGATGTAACTGTAACCTCTTGACAAATTGAAATTTTACTGAATGATAAAGCAATTGCAATATACTCTGAAAGGCTTTATTTACTCTCTAAATGTCCATGTTTTTCTCTAAACAAATTTACACTTAAAATCAGTGGGAAATAAGAATAAGTTAAATTTTCTTCTATTCAGACTTTAATCATTCTTCAAATTGTTCTGGACACAAATATATATTACATTTTAAAAGGGAAAAAATAACTATATTCTTTAATGATTGCAAAGAAAGAATATATGTCTCTGTTTGCGTGGTATTTGGTGTGTTCCTAGTAAGTGCATGCATTTGGTATGTATTGGTGTGGTGTGTGTGTGTGGTGTATGTATATGTGTATGGTGGGTGTTTGGTGTTATATGTGTGCATAGTATATATGATTATTATGTATACCGTATGTGTGTTTGAGTAGTATATGGGTATTTGTAAGGTGTGTTTTATGTATGTGGTGTGCATGTGTGTATCTTGTTTGTTTAGTGCTATCTGTATGTTTAGTGTATGTGTTTGGTGTGTATATGGTATATGTGTTTGTGTGGTACATGTGTATTTGTATGTAGTATATGTTTGGTGTTATCTGTGTGTTTAGTATGTACTGTATTTGATAGTTGATGTGTGTATTTGCAAAGCATGTATATGTATGGTGTGTGTGGTGTGTGTGGAGTGTATATTTGTATATGTGTATTATGTGTTTAGTAAGTATATTTTTGGTATGTGTATGGTATGTGTGTTTGTGTGTTCCATGTGTGTTTGTATAGACCCTTCCTATCAGCAAAAAGTCTTAGAAGGATAGGTGAAAAACCATCACCTTTCCCTGAGAAATAAGTTTAAAATCAGTGGTAATAAGATTCGCAAGGAGAAACAATTTGCAGTTTAAATTATGAGTCTAACCTTGTGCTGATTTTTGGACAGCTAAAAAAACAGATTGCTTGCCTATGATAAGTTGTGCATACAGAAACTTTTTCTCCAGGATTCTCATTATGTACAAGACAGTAGAAGTTTCCTACAGACTGTTTTGGTTTGTTTGTTTGTTTGTTTCCTGGTTCTCTTGGTATAGGCTAAGTACCAGGTGGGGTGGAAAGAATTATTATCAAATGGAAGGGTAACTGTCCCAATGTCTTAACACCTACAAACAGCTGTCTACTCTCTGCACAGAGTGAGGGATCAAACAGACAGAAAATGGAATCTTATTGAGAATTCAGAAGGGCTTGCTCTTACTCAGTAGCACAAAGAGTTTATTTGTTAAAAATGTATACCTCTGGATCGCCGAGCCCTCAGCGCCTTGACTCCCCCAGCCTCATTTGCCCTTCCATCTCCCCCGCTGTTCTCTGCTCCTGGTTTGGGCCCTGCGCCATTCCTGGTCTTGGGTCCCCAGACACCTAGGGAACCGGTGCTGCTTCCTGATCCTTTTTGCCCAGGCCAGCTTGGTGCTTTCCTTGGGCTCCAGGAGCACTGCTTCTGGACCTGGCCCTGCCCTTGCCTCTCTCTGCTTCCCTGGACCTGCACCACCGGCTAACTCTCCTTGCCTAACCTCCTGCCCTCAGGCCTCTTGGGCTAGGTCTATCGCGGGGCCCTCTGCTCCTTGACTCCCCCAGCCTCATTCACCCTTCCATCTCCCCCGCTGTTCTCTGCTCCTGGTTTGGGCCCTGTGCCATTCCTAGTCTTGGGGCCCCAGACACCTGGGGAGCCAATACTGCTTCCTGATCCTTTTCACCCAGACCAACTTGGTGCCTTCCTTGGGCCCCAGGGGCACTGCTTCTGGACCTGGCCCCACCCACGCCTGTCTCTGCTTCCCTGGACCTGCACTACCGTCTAACTCTCCTTGCCTAACCTCCTGCCCTCAGGCCTCTCTTGGGGTAAGTCGATTGCACAGCCTTCCGCACCTTGACTCCCCGGCCTCATTCGCCCTTCCATCTCCCCCGCTGTTCTCTGCTCCTGGTTTGGGCCCTGTGCCATTCCTGGTCTTGGGTCCCCAGACACCTGGGGAACCGGTGCTGCTTCCTGATCCTTTTCACCCAGGCCAGCTTGGTGCCTCCCTTGGGCTCCAGGAGCACTGCTTCCACAGGACCTGGCCCCGCCCTCACCTCTCCCTGCTCCCCGGACCTGCACCACTGGCTAACTCTCCTAGCCTGCTCTCCTGCCCTCAGGCCTCTCTTGGGGTAAGTCTGCCGTGCAGCCCTCCGGTGTGCCTTGACTCCAACAGCGGCGCTCACCCTTCCATCTCCCCCACTGTTCTCTACTCCTAGCTTGGGCCCTATGCCATTCCTAGTCTTGGGGCCCCAGACACCTGGGGAGCCAGTGCTGATTCCTGACCCTGTTCACCCCAACCGGCTTGGTGTCTTCCTTGGGCCCCAGGAGCACTGCCTCCGGTCGCGGCCCCGCCCTCACCTCTCTCTGCTTTCCCAGACCTGCACCACCCGCTAACTCTCCTAGCCTGCTCCCCTATCCTCAGGCCTCTCCGGGTGGGTCCATCGCAGAGCCCTCCACGCATTGAGTCCCCTGGCCTCATTCGCCCTTCCATCTCCACGCTGTTCTCTGCTCCTGGTTTGGGCCCTGCGCCATTCCTGGTCTTGGGTCCCCAGACACCTGGGGAACTGGTGCTGCTTCCTGATCCTTTTTGCCCAGGCCAACTTGGTGCCTTCCTTGGGCCCCAGGAGCACTGCTTCCGCGGGACCTGGC
>NW_008352891.1:2488736-2489173 GCF_000622305.1 Nannospalax galili
AATCTCAGAAAAAAAATTGACATATGTTCTCCCTCATATGTGGATCCTAGGATCAGACTCTGATAAATAAGTATGCAAACAGACATAACTGCAGGAACCAGGACAAGGGTAAGGAAACAGTGAGGTAAAGGAAAAGAAATAACCTGAAGGAGAAGAATAGTAGGTAACAGGCCTTAATAAGGGAGATATGGTTAAAAATTGGGTTAGTCTAAGGGAAGGGGGAGGGAAGGGTTTATGAGGAACCCAGGGGATAAGGAGAAAGAAGAAGCTCAACAGAGGTAGGATCATAGGAGCAAGGGTATTAGTAAGGAAGAAAGGGAGGAAGTGGGGGCACCTTAACTGGGAAAACCTTGATAGAGGGGTGAGACGATACAAGAGAGAAACAATGCCTATGTAGTCATGAAAACCAGAGGGAACCATATTATTCCTACAATCTA
>NW_008352891.1:2490412-2501142 GCF_000622305.1 Nannospalax galili
TGTGTCCCAGGTGGTTCTGGATTCTATCAAGTTGACAGTTGTGGGGGTTTGAATGAGTATGTCCCCCATAGGCTCCAAGTATTCTGACATTTGGTTCCCAGGTGGTGGCTCTGTTTTGGGAGGTTTTAGAAGGTGTGGACATGCCTGAGGAAGCACCTCACTGGGGTCAGGCTTAGAGTTTTAAGCCTTGTCAGATCTTGAATCATTCTTGCCTCCTGTACTTGCTTGAAGATATGAGAGCTTAGCTTCTACTCCAGCCACTTCTGCCACCATGCCTCCCCGCCTTGATGGACTGACTTTGCCCCTTTGGAACTGTAAGCTAAATAAACTCTTCCTTTTATAAGTTCCCTTGGTCATGGTATTTCTATCACAGCAACAGAAAAGTGACTAATATAGAGCATATGCTTGTGTGTGGGAAAAACTGAAACTTTAATATTTCTAAAAGATATTTAAATTTAGCAATAAATCCATGAATTTTTTTCCAACTATCAGCTCATATTGCATTATAGAGTCAATTACACTAATTGTTGCTAATAGTAGAAAATATCAAAAGCTTCTGTTCTGGATGACATCAGTTTTCTTGTATAAACCTAATCCCTACATTCCAGGTTTCTAAGATCATTTCTGTTACTTTCACCATAGACCACAGAAGACTATCAAGATTGCAGTCATAAAACAGACTGGCAGAAGAGAAGCAAGCAATATCTATTTGATGTTAAAACTTGCAGAGGGGAATGACATGCATGCTGTGTGATTTTTACTATATATTGATGTGAACAAAACTATTGTGAGAAAATAAATGCATCAATTCTGAACATGGGCTCCTATGAGAGAGGATTTTATTACCATAGTCTGAATGATGCTAAGGACAGATGGATGCTGACTTAGATTTCATAGAAGCTAGAACCTTCTCTAGAGTAAGCTTCTGTGTACCACCTGGGCACAATGTATTCATCTTTATAATGGAAATGGTAATATTTGCTTCATAAATTTTCTTCAAGAAAAAATGAGATAGTATACAGACAGGACAAAAATAGTTCAAAAGTACTAGTAGTGTGTTGCTTTCTAGTGCACAAACCTGTTTCCACACATTTAGAAACAAAACTACATAGAATCACTTTGTATTTAATTGGCATATAGTACTTGTATTTGTTTACAAAGTGCAATACTTAATGTAATGCATCCATAAATTGTATAATAATAAAATCAGAGTAAATAGCATTCCATCTCCATCTACTTTCTATGTTTAGGAACCATCTAACTTTTCTTCCATAGTTATTTTTGAAATGCATAATAATATATTGCTGAGTATAGTCACCCTACCAGGCTACAGAACATTAGAACTCAGTCCCCATCCAATTTTATTTTGTTCCCTGATCATTTTCTTACTACTTGAATATACTGCAATTATCTGTCCAGCTAGGATCTTTACAAATCAACTTGGAGTTGAAAATGTGTCATTATTTTCTCTGCTACTTAGTTTCTGTTGCTGTAATAAATACCACGATCAAAAGTAACTTGGGGGAAAGAAAGGGTTTATGTTGTCTTACAACTCCCAGGTCAAAGTCTGTCAATGAGGAAGTCAGGGCAGGAACTAAAGGCAGGAATCTGAAGGCAGGAACTGATATAAAGGCCCCAGAGGAACAATGCTTACTAGCTTGCTTCCCTCCGGCTTGCTTAGCTAGCTCTCTTATATAGCCCAGTCCAACTGCCCAGGAATGACACTGCCTACAGTGGGCTGGGTCCCCCTAAACTAATTACCAATCAAGGAAATTCTCTCACAGAGATGCCCATAGGGCAATCTGATGGAGGAAATTCCTCAGTTGAGGTTTCTTCTTCCAAGATGACTCTAATTTATGTCAAACTAGCACATTCTCCTCTCCTGTGTATCCTCAGCTCTTGATCATCCTTTCTTCTCCCTGCAGAGCTGTATTTTTAATATTTTATTAAATATATATAATATACCTTGATTATATTCTTCCCCATTACCCTCGATTATCTAACCTTCCCCTTCCCACTGAACTCCTTCTTCCCAACAAGTTCCCTTCTATTTTTTATCTTTTTAAGTTCATTTGTTTGTAATCCATTGTATTTAATTAGGGCTGCTTGCATGACCTTGGATGAGGATTGAGCAAGGTCAAGTAACCATTGGCTATACCGCTGAGGAATATGCCTTCCCTTCCCCAGCAATCATTAACTGACTAAATCCTCAGAGAGGGGTAGGGCCTCTGTGATGAGTATTGATGAGTCATTTTGTGAAGGTCTTTTGCAGGTAGGAACAGTTTCTATGAGTTAACAGGTGCCACATGTTGTTCAGAAGACAATGCTACAGAGACTCTTTCCCATCTGCTGGACTTTTATTATTTCTGTGCCCTCTTCTCCCTGAGCTTTGCAGATGGCAACATAGATGTGCTGTTTAGGGCTGAGAACTCCACAGCCCTAGTCTCAGCACTTTCACCAGTTCAGAGACTCTGCATTAACCATTGCCCTCTTCAAAAAGAAGCTTTGCTGACCCAGGATTGAAGCAGTACTAATCTATAAGTTTTGCTTAAATGGCCTTAGAAATTTCAGTGCCAAGCTAATAGAGAAGGAAGTGTACCTTGTAAGCATCAAAGATGACTTGTCCTTGCTCACCTCTGTCTCACACACACAAACCTTTTAATTAAATTGATCCTCAGGGCATCTCATTACTCAGTGGAATGATCGTTTCAAATATCAAAATCTGCATAACAACATAAGAAAACCCTTGTTTTCAGCAAGCACACTCTGGTTACGGATACTGCAAAGGACAGACATGAACCAGGGAAAGTATGTGCAGAGACTAACTAGAGGTCTACTAGAAATCTCATTGTGAAACTTAATGTGACACTGAAACAAGGTGGAAGAAGACAGAGGCGTCCCAGTAGAGCCTGCTCATTTGCATGAGTTTCATCTAGGTAAGGGTAAAGTCTAACCTAGCAAGTGAAAGAAGATAGAATCATCAGATCTTATTACCAGGCCTGGAATATTGGTTTCTATGGATTTTAACTGGAATTGCATAGAGATTTCTGATAAGGCAGTCTTTCTTTGTTAGTAGTCTCCAAATAGATGCATGACCCAACAATGGGCAAACAAGGCTGTTCTACTTTCCCAACATAGAGAGTTGTAGCTCTGTAAATAAACACACTAGAGATAACTTTCTGGCCTCATAAATAGCAGTCTTGATTTATTGAGCACTTTACTCGTGTGCCAGATGTCCCAGTGTCCACATAAGAAAGCTACATGCTGCATTTGATTCCATTCTCTACGTAAGAGAATTTTGATAGTGAATACTAGCCAGATGGATGGGTATATGCATCCAGTGATTGGCTGAACTGACCTGGGAAACCAGAGTACATCCAATGGCACAGCACCTTCTCCACAACACTACTCCTCTTTATAGAATAACACTGTGTGTTTGATTTAACACAGCGTCTGAAGCTGTAGATCATAAGTAAATGTACTGATCTGCAGAAATAAAGAAATGCTTAACTGAAAACAGTGATTATAAAAAAGGAATACTATAACTTTATAATGTAAAAAATATGTACTTTTTTCCATACCCCATATATCTTCTGGGCATGGCAAGGCTGTTGCATTTGTGAACACACCTAGGCTGTGCTTTCTGCATAAACCCTACAAAAGATAGGAATGTTCAACATTTCATCATGGACTAAAGAGTGGCCAGTGAGGCCTCACCTCTCCCTCAGGGACTATTAGCAGTTGATGGCTATTGGGGATGGGATGTCAACGTTGTTTTCTTTAGCCATTGATAACTTGTCCTTGCTCCAGTAAATTCAAATAATTCATTAATTAATGAATTAGCTAATTAATTAATTATCATTGACATTTCAGCAAGAAACACAATTGAACTCAGTGGGCCGCCTATAAAAAAATGAGATGACACCTTCTTGACCATAGCTACACCATGTGGGACATCTGGCACATGAGTAAGCTTCTTATGTGGACACAGGGACATCTGGCACATGTTGAAGTTTAAACTGCCTCTAGCCTCTGAAATTATCAGGCAGTTGGCCAAAGGTATGGGAACACACATTAGCAGGACCTCAGTTGTCTTGGGAACAGGTCAGGATGTCCAGAGTGTACCTGCTAACTGCAAAATTATGGCTTCTGTAGGTTATTTTTGGCTTACTTCCACAAAATCTTAATTGTTGCTTAATAGAATAGAAACTGTCAAGAGGCTTTTCCACCTATAAGTTTGGGAATTTAAACTTTTCACCCCTGGTTTTGGTTTCTCAGTATAAGCTTACCCAAGAGACAGCTCAGACTGCGCTTGGGTTTCAACACCTTTGTGTAGTCACTAGCCAACTAGTAAAAGACATTAATTTAGCAAAACTTTGTCTGAGTAGTCTTCTCTGGTGAAGCACCTCACAACAAAATGAAGACACGATGGGACTGGAGAGATGGCTCAGCAGTTAGCAGCATGTGCTGCCCATGCAGAGGACTCAGATTTATTTTCCCATACCCACATACTGACTCATAAAGTCTATAACTCCACTTCCAGAGGATCTGATTCTTCTTATGGCCTCTGTAGGCTCCTTATGAATGTTATGCACATAATCTTATGCAAGCAAAAACACATACGTATAAAAACAAATACATAGAATACTTTTAGGAGAAGAGGTGAAAATCAGAGGGGAAGTCGATGAGAGAGGGTTACAGTGACAGTGGGAAGATGAGAAGAGAGCAGTGGCAAAAGTGACTAAAATTCATTACATAAACGTGTAGAACTCCTAAACAGATCAGTCAATCAATAATCACTGGAGTGCCAAAGTGCTCTGCAGCACAGAAAAAAAGGAAGAACCCTTGTCCTAGCCTTTACTATGCCCTAAGCTCTCTGGACTGCATTTTCCTCTTCTGTGAAGCATATGGTAAAGATTGGGTTGGGAAGACCATTCCAGATTTGTGGCTGTATTTACTTGCAGACATGTGAGGGTACAGCAATGACTCAAACCATGTAAACAAAACAAGCATACATACTTACATGTAGAAATCTCCCAACAAAATAGATATCACAATGCCCAATACTAACATGTTATTAAGTAATCACATGGAAGCTGAAATCGTTTTGTTGTTATTGTTCTAAATATCATAATTGCTTTGAATGATCTATTGTTCTGCCAAATGGACATAGTATTAAACTGCCCTATAAGTTCTCACCTTTATACACATAGATTGGTGCATCTCTCAAATCTCATTAGAGAAACTTCTTTTTATAGTTAGAAGATGATTAATTCGGAGACTAACAACTGGTCAGCACGCACAGAATAAGAGTCTACGGAGTGCTCAGCTCTAAATGGAACATCTATGTCACATCTCTGTCCCCCAAATCCAGGAAGCATGAAGGAAGAAAGGGTGGAAGGATTGTAAGAGTCAGAGGTCATGGTAAACTGCTGTGAAACAGTATTTATGACACATGACAGGGTTGTTGACACGTGAACTCACAGTTGCGGTGACTGCATTCACAAGACCTGCCGAAGATAAAGTCAGAAAAAAATTCCCTCATAGATGAGGAAGGGACTCAGGAAGTTCTACCACCAGCTGCGGTGCTATTGCCAATTGATGGCTGCTGGAGAGGGAGAGTCAGTTTTATTCAGCGGTGCCTCTGAGAGAATATTCATGCTCCAGGAGGATAGTCCTACACCCACGAATGTAAAGGTAGCACATAGTAGATTCAGCAGGTTTAAAAAAAAAGAAAAGCACATAAAGATAGAAAGGAAACGTGGAAGGGTGATGAGGAAGCAATCAGGTGAGAGGGAAAGGGACTGTATAGATGTAAACACATTATATGAGGGTATGAAATGCTCAAATAATAAAATAACAATAGTAATATTATTTACTTTGAAAAGAGGGTTTTTCATTTTATGCACATTATAGATATTTTCTACTATCATTAATCATTAACAGGAGGCTTATAATAAGTAGCTACTTCCCTTTTTCAATTTAAACTTTTCTAATCTGAGGTAATCGCATGTTCTGATACAAATAGATGAAACAATGCAGGTTTGTCTGTTCTATTTTGTTGTTAGTGTTTCTTTTGGGGGCAAGTTCTTGCTGTGTAACCCAGGCAGGCATAGAACTTGGGATCTTCCAGCCTCAGTCTCCTGAGTGCTGGGATTACATGTAAGTGCCACCATGCCCAGAACATGCCTTTTGTACTCTTTGTATAGTTTTATTAATGATACAGTGTTGCACTTTTATAGCATAGGCCAGGCTTGCAACCAGTGACTCAGGAGCCTAGGGCAGAAGCTTTACACGGTCAAGTTCCACATGAGCTACCCAGTGGATTCAAGGCCAGACTGAGTAACTTCCTGAAAACGTGGCTTAAAAAGAAAATAGAGGGCTTGGGAATTTAGTTTGTTGGTAGTACAATTGTTCCGCATGTATAAGTACTAGGAGCAAGTCAGCAGATAGTGCCGTTTCCAGACTCTTGCCCATCTTTGAAAGAAAGCAATGAGATTGTGAAGGGAGGAAAGTCACAAGAAAAGAAAACACAAATTGTAGTAATCCTGGAGCCAAATGATTAGCCTTCAAATAATGGGATATATGAACAATTCTCGACAGTCTAATGATTTCACTAAAATCTCTTCCAATTTTCCTTCAATTAAAAATCAATTTCAAATTTACTCATCTTGCCCTTAGAAATGACATGTTTAATATGAGGGACTTCACACAATGACAACATGAAATCCATTTATGATAGATTTGCTGTTAAGTCCTCAAAATACAAATAAAATTTTTTAAGACAAGATTTATGATTTTCCTCTTTATTCAATCTTTGAAGAATTTTCACCAAGGAAGGTCTCCTGACTTGGTGAGCAAAGTAAAAATCACCACCAAACTCCAAATCTATGTGTCTTGGGTTTCCACCACCCAAAATCAGCCCCAAGTGCAACTCTCCGTGAAATGATTACATAGTATGACTCATCAGATGAAGACATCATTGCATTACAAATGCATACGCATACAGTTCTATACTTTCTTTTAGTAAATACTTGTAGTGTCCATAATAATTGATAACATATGTAAATTGTATTAGCAAAAGCTCTACTCCTATCTTCTTCCTCTCTATAGCCTTTACTCTTGGGCTGCTAATTTTTAAACCAGCATACTTTTTTGAACACAGTCTTCCAAACATTTATGTCTCCATTGTTTGGAAGTAGGACATTTGTTCCTGTAATCAGTTTAGAAGAGATTCTACATGATGTAAAAGAGCCTGGAATGCAAAAACTGTGGTTCATGCTAGGAGAGGGCACTGGAGAGACAACAGTAGCACAGAGAGGTCATCCTAGGAGAGAAGATGAGGATATGTTTTCTCAAACCGAAGCGGATCAACGATGGCCAGTCACACCACAAGTTGCACAGCCAAGACAGAGTCTTCCTTAGAGAGCAGAGCCCCACTGATGCCTTCATCTTGAGCCTCCATAACCTAGAAAATGCCTTTGGTTTCCCACATTGCAGCTGTGGCAGTGTTTGTTACCACAGCCCTGAAAAGGGAAAATATGCCCTGTCAAGATATGCTCTTCTGGGTCTAAGGATATGTGAAAGCATGACAGTACCATCGCTATACCTCCAGGGAAAGGTAAGACACAATGAAAAAGGCTGGCAAACACAAGGAGGAGAACTCTGCTCTCTAACTGGCTCAGTGTCTGTCAGCATTTCTATAAGCACATATCTTTCTATGCTCTACTTGCCTCTTAACACAATCATTTATTATATTCTAAACTTCAAGAGACAGCGTCAAAGTGTCTTCAACCATGTAAAGTACGTAGCACACAGTGACTGCTCAATAAATATCCATGGGAGAAAAGGGGAAGAGAACAAACTGAACACCCCGGAAATGAAGTTGAATCTTTCTTCCTATTTAAAATTTATTTCCCCATAACCTGATGATGGCAGAAATCCACCACTGTCTTCACAGACTTCCCAAAGAGTAACAGTCTTTTATTCTAAACTATAACTTATCGTTTGTGATAATGAGGTCATGAAATTTTATTCCATCTATTATGTTCAGCATTAGGAAAAGGAAATAATAATACACTTTTAGTGTTATTAGGGACTTTAGAATAATCTTCTCTACGTTATTGTTGTACAAATGAGAAAACACAGGTCTAGAGAGGTGAGGTAGAAGAATCCCTGTGCCCCGACTCCCAGCTTGGTGCATCACATTGTTTCTCAAGATGTCCATCTTTCAAGATGTTGAACCTTAATAAGGTTAGACTTTCCCAAGTTATCCCTGGTGGTTCTAATTTCACTTTTTAAAACATATTTTATTATTTATTCTTTGAGAATTTCAGACACATAGCCAATGTATTCTGATCATATCTACTTTGCTGGTTAGCTTTTTGTCATCTAGAGTCACCTAGGAAGAGGGACCACAAAGGAGGAATTTCTTCCATCGGATTGTTCAGTGGTCATGAGTGGTCTATGGGGTATTTTCTTTTTTCTGTTTTTAAAAGATTTATTTTATTTTTAATTATGTGTATCTGTTTGTGCATGTGAGTGCTGGTACCTGTGAAGACCAGAGGTATCAAGTATGCTAGAGTAGGACTTACAAACAGTTGTGAGCACCTAATGTGCTGCTGGGAATAGAACTCGGGTCCTTTCAGTATGGGCTCTTAACTTCTGAGCCACCTCTCCATCCCCAAGGCATTTTTCAAACTTCTGGTTAATGTAGGAGGGCCCAGCCAACTGTGGGTTGTACAGTCCCTGGGCAGGTGGGCCTGGGCTGTGTGAGAAAAGTAAATGGACAAATCAGGGAAAAGCAAGACAGTAAGCAGTGTTCCTCTGTTGGTCTCTCCTTCGGTTCTTGCCTCCAGTCTCAACATGAGTTCTTGCCCTGATTTCTCACAGGCATGGACTGTCACTTGGAATAGTAAGATGAAATAAACCCTTTCTTCCTCAAGTTGGTTTTGGTCAGTGTTTTATCATAGTTTATCAAGTAACTAAGACAGTACTCCTTCATTTCCTCCCACCAACCACTCCTGAATCCTCCAGCATGTGCCCCCAATGTCATGTCCTCTTTTGTGAACTATATCCTATTGTGTCTAATCAGTACTTCCAGCATCCTAATTTCTAAATGATACTGCTGAACTCCCATTGAAAAACTTTGAATGCTTTGTAAAATACAAAAATATTTGTCCTGCCCTAAGTTTGGGGTGACCAGAAAATACTTCTTTAGTTTTCTAATCAACCTCACTTCACAGTTTCTTTCTGATTGAAAGACAGAACCCATCCCTTGGAATTCCCTAGAAATAGGTCCCTCCCTTTCTTCATCCTTATCAGTGAAAACATCCCAGATGCTGTTTAGCTAAATGCCATGTCAAACTGATTTGAAAAATTAGTTATTTTACTAATTTAGAACAAAAATAAATTTTAGTTCACTGTGGTGGTCAAATGCTTTCAATTTTTATGTTATTAATCATTTTGAAGAGACTGGTCCATGTCTCATACAAAGAACTAGAAATATTTAAAGATTTACAAAAGAATTTCTTACATAGACTACTTGGTTTCAATACAAAGATTATCAAACTTGACTCATTGAAAGAAAAAAATAATAAACTTACCTGAGTGCAGTGAAAAATTAAAACCTTTCATGCAACAAAAATCTCTACAAACTTTATCAAGGAACAAGTCTATTTTAACCAGCTTTGTTTTTAGCATATTCCAATACCTGGCCCATAAATTTCCTGTTTATGGATAAACGGCCATAATTTAAGTAACACTGGGATTCATTTTCCGGGCATTTTATTAGCTTCTCTGAATTGATTAATGTTTCATAAAGTCTGCTTGAGGGGGAGAAAGATAGAAACTGTGTTTTATGTGTGTATGCCATTTAAAATGTGAATTTTACAACTTTACTAATTGACAACACAGTGCCATCTATTGATCAAAACATACTTTCTTCAGAAGGAGTCAGTTCAAAATCCCTCTGTCAGCCTCAAGAGAGACACCAAATTAGTTTATTAGCAGGAATGACAAATATTGACAAATATTCAGTTTCAGAATAACGTGAAGCTCAGAAAAGAGCAGGAAGCCCCAGGTGGCAGTAAAGGAATACACGAATGGACAAGTGTTCACCTTTCTGATCCCTTCCTAGCTCACGGGGAGAACATACCTATTGGGGCTGGAAGATGACTCAGTGGGGTAAGCAGTTGGCTGTATAAGGGTGAACACTTAGTTCTGTTCCTTAGAACTACCTAAAGCCTGGTGTGGTAGCACTCTTCTATGACGCAAGCACTCCTCAAGGAGACAGAAGGTCAATACAGAGAATCTTTAGAAGCTTGCAGGTAAGCTAGTCTGGCCAACACAGAGGCAAACAGCAAGAGATCCTATCTCAAGCAGGTGGCAGTTGAGGATCTGAATGATTGTCTTCTGACCTCTGCAATGATGCTGTGCCACACTGTACTCATATTCACACACAGACACACACACACACACACACACACACACACACACACAATTTTTTTAAAAGAAACTTCCCCAAAGTGGGGCGTTACGAGAGAGACAATCATTATATATGAGAAATGGGTAATGTTTAACACCACCCTGAACTCTCTGAAATCTTAACTCAAATTTCAAAGCTTCAGGCTTAATTTTGTAGAACACACCATATATGACATCAGCCTTTATTGTAACTGGTACATTTTTCTGATAGTACGGATCTTGAATGTTTCCATTACAATTAGAAT